>NW_015635519.1:11673-31903 GCF_001515625.1 Sinocyclocheilus rhinocerous
TTTTTTTTTTTTTTTTAATTGAACAGTTTATTGAACCTTCAGACAATATACTAAAAAAAAAGTTTGCTTATGTGTTTTTTTTAATCATATTTGATGCATCAGGCTTTTATGGCTCTAGTAAACTCTTAAACTAGTATGGTATAGTAAATTCTTAAACTAATATGGTATAGTAAATTCTTAAACTTGTGTGATGCAGTATAGGACAATTGGAAGCTCATACTCAAGGAGAAAAAAAAATACTTCAGTTTTATTCAGAGGCCCAAACTGACAAAAAATATGCAATTTTGGTGCAGTTGCTGATTTTTTGTCCAAAAAGTAAGATAAAAATCTGACTGATTATAATGTGAATCAATGAGGTGTTTATTACAGTATAACATAATACTTACAGTACATAAAATTCATATAAATATCAGTTGTTACCAATAATATGGCTTAGTAAGATGGTATTTAAATGCTTTTTTGATCATAGCTCTGTAGTTGTTATTGTGGGGACTAGACATATAATGCAATTGAATACAGTGAAGATTGAGAAATGCACAAACAAACATTCCTTAAAAGCCCTCGAATTTAACCTGATTTTACTTTAAAAATAAAAATGCATAGATAGCCAAGTTGCTTCAGTGCCATAAGTGTTCATCTTAAACATATTAACAATATTATTGAACAATAATACTAAATAATCTTTTTTTTATATATTTTAAAAAATGCAGAAAGTTTTCTGTTCCAGTTTATGGGTGGGGTTAGAAGATAAAAGTATGATCTTCTCAAAATGAAAAGAGTCCTTGTAAGCCACATATGGACATATACTGTACATGTATGCATTCACACACACACTCACACACTGACAGTAGCATGATCTTTCTTTCTGTCATCAGATATCCCCGCAGCGCTGGCTGGATCAGGCCTGTTCTCTGAGGACGTCAGCGGAGGATTTGTGGTTCACTGGCTGAATAATAAAGATCTGAGCTTCACCACCTCCATGGACCTGTTCATGGAGCAGCTGCGCAAACTTTCTGAGCAACACCTGGAGCAAGCCACTGAAGACTTTGAGCAGGAGGGGGCAGCCAAGTTTGACTTCGGTATTACCTTATGTTAGCATATAGATTAGACTTAAAGGGATAGTTCACCAAAAAATGAAGATTTTGTCATTAATTACTCTCATGGACCCTCATGTCCTTCCAAACTTGTAAGACATTCGTTCATCTTCGGAACACAAATTATGATATTTTTGATGAAATCCGAGAGCTCTCTGACCCTGCATAGACAGCAATGCAACTTAAAGGGGTCATATGATGCGATTTCAATTTTTCTTTTCTCTTTGAAGTCGTTGATAAAGCGAAACTACTTTGTTTGGCCTTCCAAAAGAGGACGATATCCGCTTCGTCATGCCTAGAGCTGATCCGTGCTGGTCGCTGAGGAAATACATCAACTTTGCGCGGTGGATCGCCGGATCGGCTTTCACCGTGGATGAAGCGGGGTTGTCACATGTGGTTGCCGCGAGCCCGCCGGACGCTCCTTCGTCAAATCCGCCGGCCGCGCCGTTCTCAAGCCCACCGGCCGTTCCTCACTCTAGCCGCCGGCCTCCACTCACTCTAGGCCGCCGCCGCGTGTGACGCTGTGTTTCGTTGTGAAAGCGAAAATACTTTGTTTGGCCTTCCAAAAGAGGACACGACTAGAAATCAGTGGTTAAGTTGTATTTACAGCACTGTTCCAGAACACTTCAACCCAAATATTCAGATGTGTGCAGCGCATTTTATGGAGGACTGTTTCCTGATCCTGGTAGAGTAGACTACAATGCCGGCTGTTCTGACTCACAGACTGTAAGTACGTTTTTTTATATTTAAAGAATTTGCCACTGATGATTCAAACGCGAGTTTTGGGCAATGTAGAGTAGCGCTTGTAGAGGAGCGATTTCTCCGATCACAAATGCAGACATGGTTTTATGTTACGCTCCGGCCTGACAGGGCATCACAGTATGGTAATCGACGTGTTTCAGAAAGGCGGGGCATAGAGGAGAAACAATAATGTACAGTATGTGGAAAATAATGTTTTTTGAACCTTAAACTGCATAAACACATTTCATTACACCAAATACACAAAATAATGTTCTTTTTAGCAACATCATATGACCCCTTTAAATGTTTCCAAGGCTCAGAAACGTAGCAAGGACTTCGATAAAATAGTCCATGTGACATCAGTGGTTCAAGCGTAATTTTATGAAGCTACGAGAATACTTTTTGTGCGCAAAGAAAACAAAAATAACAACTTTATTCAACAATTCTTCTCCTCCAAATCATGTATTCTGCCATTATGGAGAGTACCATGAGACATGCGCATTGCTTTCCTCTGCACGTAAACATGGCTCAGCGCATGCGTGTTCTACGTCAGCAGCATCATGCGCATACATTGTTTACGTGCAGAGGTACTCTCGATAATGGCGGAAGGCGTGAGTTGAAGGAGAAGAATTGTTGGATAAAGTTGTTATTTTTGTTTTCTTTTTGGGCACAAAAAGTATTCTCGTAGCTACGTAAAATTACGGTTGAACCACTAATGTCACATGGACTATTTTACCAATGTCCTTACTACCTTTCTGGGCCTGGGAACATTTCAGTTGCATTGCTGTCTATGCAGGGTCAGAGAGCTCTCAGATTTCATCAGAATTATCTTAATTTTTGTTCTGAAGATGAATGAAGGTCTTACAGATTTGGAATGACATGAGGGTGAGTCATTTAAGAATTTTCATTTTTGGGTAAACTATCCCTTTAAAGCTGACAGAAACATGGGCTAAAAGCTGCAAAGAAGGCTTCATGGGTTTTTTTAATTGGGGCATTATTGTTTCTTTAGGATTTTTTGCTGCATATTTACAGTATATTGTATAATGTGCTCTTTGATGGGGATTTTTTAGATCTGGATGAGATGTCTGATAAGGGCTCTTCAGAGCATGAGGAGGGAGATCAGGAGGGCAGCACCAAGGCCTCTTCTCCTGGTTCGAGCAGCAGTGCTCCTCTACCCTCTGTTTTGCTGGATCGGAAACTGGAGACTCTTATCCTGGAGTGGAACAAAAGTCCAGACATGCTCTTCACTATTCACCCACACGATGGATCCTTCCTCGTCTGGCACATCAGATACCTGGATGAGTTTATACCTGGCATCTTTAGACAGGTTCAGGTAAGATACTCATTCAGAAATCATGGTAATGACAAGTAATACATCATTATAGTTTTGAGGTATGGTGTTATGTTCAGAAATATTGGCAAGCCTATGCTCGATAATTGTTGGCAGCAGCCATTGAAAACTTATGCTAATACACGAATACATTTACGCTACTAATTACCCAGATAAACAAATAAAATTCATTTGTTTTCTCCTTCAGGTGTCATTCTCCTCTCGTATCCCGGTAGCGTTCCCCACAGGCGATGCTAACTCCCTCAGTAAGAACATCATGATGTACGCTTGTACGTTTATGGACCAAGACAACTGCAGCGCTCTGGAGGATAAGAGAAGCGAGCGGCGGGTTCCTCAAAGTGCATCTGCGTCCGCTGGGCTCAGTGCTCTTGGACACTCTCTTGCTGCTGTCATCGGCGCTGCCGTCATGATGGTTTCCAAACACGTGGATGGCTCACTCAACCAATGGGCTGTGACCTTTGCTGAGAAGTCTGCCTTTTCGAACGTCCTCACAGTTTCACACAAGTTCCGTTACTGCGGACACCGTTTCCATCTCAATGATTTGGCTTGTCACACGGTCCTTCCCTTGCTGCTGACATCATCTCATCACAATGCACTGTTGACTCCTCCCTCTGGATCTGGAAGCGTTGACGGAGATCAGATTGGGGGTGTGGCTCTACAACCCACCAGGCCAACGAGAGGCATTCCCCGTAAACAACTGCGAAATGCAGCCACGCGTACGTTCCACGACCCCAATGCGATCTACAGTGAGCTGATCCTCTGGAGAGTCGATCACATTGGCCCACTCTCCTGCACAGGGGGCGTGTCGGAGCTAGCACGAATCAACTCGCTGCACACATCTGCATTCTCCAACGTGGCCTGGCTGCCAACACTCATCCCTAGCTCAGTGCTTGGTGAGTTTAACACCACAGTCCATACCATATCCATACCTGGCATATAATACATTGTTATTGGATAATATAGGTAGCGCAATTTAAACAAACCCTGTATTTTGATACATACCTGCACTATTACTTTGCTATGAGACGATGAGAGCTGTCACTTTTTGACTGATGAATTCTAAAGCAGAACACCCTAACAATGTCCTTGCAGCCATCCAGAACAATCTTGTAACTGCTTAGTAGCACCCTAACATCCACACAGAATCACCCAAGCAATTCCCTTACAACTGTCCAGGACCTTATGAACATCCTAGAAACACCCTAGGAACCACCCAGAGCATCATAGAAATTACCTATCAATGAATTATCCACCAGCCAGTAAAATGCCTAGCAATGCCCTAATCAAGCAGGGCTGGTCAAGTTAACGCATTAACGCATTGATTAATTAACGCCAACAATTATTTTATTGCGCATAAACGCAGTTTATTATTATTATTATTATGAAAGTCATTGCTCACTGGCTCTGAATGTGCTCGTAATCACGACTTCATAAGTGGGAAACAGGAAGTTTCCGATAGCATGTGAAGACAGCAGAGAAGCGCTCTCGCTCAGCACAGTGGAGTGCATCGTTTTGTTAACTTTGTGGTTTATTATTTTGAGTCGTTTGGGACACGGTAACACACACGGCCCTCTCACAATATATATACGCAATCGTGCTGCACGTACCAGAAGTTCCGCGCTCTGGCACGGTTAGCGCTCACACTACATGCGTACCGCGCCCGAGCCCAACTCTGGCCCACCTCTTCCAACAGAGCCAGGGACGGCTAAACGAACAGCACCTGAGCGATCACACTAGTCAAACGAAATGGGCTTTCGGGGTCAAACGCGCTCGGGCACGGTTAAGATTGCCCGCACTCGCCAATCAAGTGTTGTCCCGCGATGTGCAGGTCTCTACTCGGAAGGTGCCTGTTATAATGTTATGATCAAGGCTCTGGACTCTGAGCATAACTAGTTTTTCTATAAAAATTATATAAAACTATAAAGTATTTTCTATAAAAATGTTAATGCCCTGGCAGTGGCAAATAGCTTTGGTTTTCTATTTAATTTTATTACATTAATGTTATAAGTTGAGATTTACAATAAATATTTTAACTGCTACTATGTAAATGGAATACTGCTGTAAAAAACAACACTTTATTGGTTGAAAGGGTCACGAGGAGTTTGTGTTGCATATATAAATATATATATATATAATAGACGCATATATTTTTTCCCCCTGTTTTTTTTCTGTGCGCAACTGTTTAACTGTTGGGAATAAAAAAAATAGTTGGCAAAGCTGTTACACTCGCTTCATCCACCAACGTGTGATTGGGATAGTCAACATTACAAAAGACGGTCACCAGTCGTCAGCTCCAGTGGCGCAGATAGTAAAACGCGTGTCATCCACCTTTTGACGCGATCGACCCGGGTTCGAATCTGCCTTTTGGCTAACTTTTTTTCTCCCTTTTCTCTGTATCTGACCAAGATCTTCTGTGCTCTAAGTCACTCACGAATCTTTTGACAGTTCAATAATCTCTATTTGCTTTTTGCAAAATATTGTTTGTTTTGATGCCTTTTGCAAGACATTGCATTGTTTAAAAAAAATCGTTGGCAAAGGCTATTATGTTAACTTCATCCACCAACGTGTGATTGGGATAGTCAACATTACAAAAGACGGTCACCAGTCGTCAGCTCCAGTGGCGCAGATAGTAAAACGCGTGTCATCCACCTTTTGACGCGATCGACCCGGGTTCGAATCTGCCTTTTGGCTAACTTTTTTTCTCCCTTTTCAAATTTCAAATCACATCAGAAAAGCATTTATTTTTTAATAAAAATGAAGGAAATAATCAAAAAGTTGAAAAAGTATCGGGTAGGTGTAGGGAGGGCTTTTGTCCCAATAAGGTGGCATCCATTTAATCATTTGAATCAAAATTAAAATTTACATTCAATAAGTTTAAGTAATGAAAATTAAACAAATTTTATTTTTTGGAAAATAAAGGTCATTTAATATTACAATTAAAACATTGAAGAAATATTGAATGCTTATTCCTTAAAAATAAGGTTTTAATAATTTTAGTAGTAGCATTACTGCAGCCTATTACGTACATTCTACTGAACAATAGTAATATATTTCTGTCGTAATGCCTTGAAGTTAAACCGAACTTTTATTTTGACGGGTTGCCGTGAATACCTTTACATTTCTGTGTGTATATGATATGAGGATAGTTTTACTCAAATGAAACGGTCAAATGCTCATGAAGTGACTCTCAGAGCAGTTCTGGAGATGTTGTTCATGTATTTATGTCCTCATTTAGTGAGATGGCAGACGCTAAAATCACTGCAAGCGCGCTTCAGTACAAGTAGTAAACAAAACGCGTCTGTGCCATTCATTAACACAGAGACATGCAGAATTCATATTTAAATAGTAGTTTTGCGGCTTAATATTTAAAAATACTAGTGGGAGTGCGCGCACGTGTGTGTGTGTGCATTGGGACTGAAGAGCGCGACCGTAATGAAGAGACCGAAATGACATGCCGTCGTGTAAATAAGATAAATAACATAAGGCTATTTAGTTTGTTTAATAAAAGAACAAGGTATAGACCCGTTCTATCGGAAAGGTAACTTTAAATGACTTCTGTTGTTTACGCTGCTTCCACACAGATCTAATATAAACATATGATTTCTTTCATTGCTGTTTACGTTCACAGACATACGACTGTTTTTGTAACTCATGTGTGTTTTTAATATAAACTTGCATGTGTTTGACAGTTTAACCGCAATAAGACATGAAAGAGAACTTAGTTCAGTACTCACTAGGGATGGGCATTTCAAGCAAAAATAATATTCGAAGACCGCTGGGAATTATTAGATTATTATTCGAAAATCGCACCCTTTCCCCACATGCATGCACGCAGGTATAGGCTACACACCCATAAACAGAGAGAGAGAGGGAGTGAGACCATTCACGCTTTCAATCTGCATGATAACAAACGGTTTAATTCATTAGGGGATAGGCTATCTTAACTCAAGCCATATACACATTGTAACATGCTGAAACATATTATTATAAAAAACATAACCGAATGATGGCACTTGTTAACATAACAGTCGGACAATTAGCATAAATCAACTGCTCATAAGGCTAGGACATTTCCATTTAAAAAAATGGAACCCCTAAAGGGAATAAATACGAGATAGGAGGAAAAAATATATTTCAATACTTTCTCTCGCAATTATAACATTGGGTAATTATACTGTATATAAATTGCAAGAATCAGGGAGCCGTTATTAATACGTGGGGCATTGAAATCGCTTTTGAATGTGCGCTTGCTTTTTACTTTCACTTTCTAGATTCACAATCACACATGCTCTGTGTATACTACAGAGCGGCAGTACTTTCTTACCACACATTTTACAAGATTAACATGTTTGTCAGTGTTGCTCAGAATTTGCAAATCATTTGCCATCATCCTATCAGTCATCTCTCCTTACTCTGTTTATGGGGTAAGTGAACTTTTATGTACTATAATGTAACAAGCTACCGCTAGCAAGCGGCTAACCATGTGCCTTTAGTGGCTCCGTAGAACACGTTATTCGTTTTCCGTCCCTTCCCGAATACAGATTCAGCACACCTCTAACCCAGTCGGGGGTGTTTGTGGTCCGCACCGAACCAAGTTACTGTAACAGTTATATGCCATGCAGGTCTACAGTGTGGGTGTAGACAAAGTTTTCTTCTGTTGTCTTTTATAGCATTTAGGTGAGTTATTGGCAGCGCCACCCTCTGCTTACATACACCACCTCATCAGCACCGAAAACATGGGGAAATTTTTTTAGACAATAATCACACAACCTCGATATTCTATAATTAAATCAACTAATTGAATATTCGAAAATCGTGACCCATCCCTAGTACTCATATGCCCTGTGATAGCTGCTTTCTGTGCACGTGCTTAGGATGGTTGCGCTCAGAAAATCGTATTTCAGAAGCAGAGCCCTATTCTGGAAAAGGTATGAAAAGTGTATTTCTGCTTCTACTCAAAATAGACATTTTCAAAATAATATAAATGATCTGTGGGGTATTTTGAGCTGAAAATTCACAGACCCAATCTGGGGACACCTGAGACTTATATTACATATTGTAAAAAGGGGTATAATAGGTCATCTGTAAGTTATTACTATGTCTGGCTTCTTA
Source organism: Sinocyclocheilus rhinocerous (assembly GCF_001515625.1). NCBI lineage: Eukaryota > Metazoa > Chordata > Actinopteri > Cypriniformes > Cyprinidae > Sinocyclocheilus > Sinocyclocheilus rhinocerous. The sequence continues at coordinate 19,972 of NW_015635519.1, forward strand.
AAAATGTTTTGTGTTTGTGTCAGGAACGTACTGTAACTCCGCAAGTGCGTGCTTTGTGGCATCTGATGGTAAAAACCTGCATCTGTATCAGGCTGTGGTGGATGCCCGCAAACTGCTGGATGAACTCTCTGACCCAGAGACCTCTGTAAGAGCTTTTCAAAGTAGATTTGATACAAAATAATGTCCTTATCTGTCAATTAACGTATGGCAAATGTCATTAGAGTTGACCTGATTGTTGATCTCTGATGGTTGCTTTTATGTTCAGAAACTGGTGGGTGAAGTATTCAACATTGTGAGTCAGCAGTCCACTGCCCGACCCGGCTGCATCATAGAGCTGGATGTCATTACTAAACAGGTGGGTTCTGTTTGTGTACACATGCAAGTTTGTGTTTGATTAACATTGTTGCAATTAAAAAAAATATGTTTTGTGTAATTCCGCATGTACTGTATGTTTGTGTCTTTCAGTGTGGCTCAAACACACAGCTGCTTCACGTATTCCAGGAGGATTTTATTTTAGGTTACAAACCACATGAAGACATTCCAGATTTCAACATTAACAGTGTTCCCTCTGGGGAAGGTACAAAAACCTTTTCTTTCCTTTGAAGTATGGTTTAGACCGTTTTTACAGAACATTACACATTTTTTTTGTCTTTGTTTCTAGAGTACCAGCCCCCTTCTTTCTCAGAAAAGTTCTACCTGGTGGTGATCGAGAAGGATGCAAATCGGAACTCAGTGTTACAGATGTGGCATCTTCATTTGCGCTCGGTGCAGGCGTGTGTGGGTGCGTATGGTGTGGGTTATTTGTGAAATGATGACAGCTGTCGGCAGACAGCTTTATGAGAAGAAATTGTGAGGGGAGTCTCATGAATGGAAAGCTGATATTTCCTCTAATGACTAATTCTTTTTTCAGGGATGGAAATTATTTAGAAGGAAATTATGCCCTAATTTACCCATTGGGCATCAATAATGTACATCTGCACTGTGTATTGTACTGTCTATATATTTCTGTTGATATCTGTTTCTGTCTCTCTCTGTCTCTGTCTGAGATTAATTTAATATAATTAGTGTCATAATTGATTACTGTTACATTTGACTGGCTTGCTAATCCTTGCAGAAGAGCCAGTAAATGACCACGTGTTCCAGAACCAGCTGACGGTTCGTTTGAGTCAGAACTATGGTGACTCATCTCCTGACACCACTCCAGGTCATAGTCCGCTGCCTCGCTCCTCCTCTTCCGCCAACCTGCAGTCAGCCAGCAAACTCATCCTGAGCTCTAAACTGGTCTACAGTCAGCGGTTAGAACTTCCACCAGGGGTGGAGCTAATCAGAGCCACACCCTCTGCCGGTATGATCATATATTTATACATGCATTGTTACAGACTAGAATTGCCCCATTAATTGCTTCATAGCATTAATATAAGCTATACATGTTAGCTTTTAAAGGGATAGTTCACCCAAAAATGAAAATTCTGTCATTAATTACTCACCCTCATGTCGTTCCAAACCCATTCGGAACACAAATTAAGATATTTTTAATGAAATCCAAGAGCTTTCTGATCCTGCATAGACAGCAACGGAACTACCATGTTCAAGGCCCAGAAAGGTAGTAAGGACATCGTTAAAATGGTCCATGTGACCTCAGTGGTTCAACCTTAATTTTATGAAGCTACGAGAATACTTTTTTTGCGCAAAGAAAACTTTATTCAACAATTTCTTCTCTTCTGTGTCAGTCTTCGACACACGTTCACAAGAGTACCATGACGCATGTGTGGTGCTGCTGACACAGGAGTCAGCGTGCTGACATAGAACCCAGATGTGCTGCACCTTCTTTGCAAGCAGAGGAATGTACACGCATGCACTGTGATACTCTCGTGAACATATTTTAACAATGTCCTTACTACCTTTCTGGATTTCGGATTTCATCAAAAATATCTTAATTTGTGTTCCAAAGATGAAGTAAGGTCTTACAGGTTTGGAACGACATGGGGGTAAGTAATTAATGACAGGATTTTTTATTTTTGGGTGAACTATCCCTTTAAGATAAGTAACATAAGATCAGTTCTGTGTGGTTATACTTGGGTCATTGGGCTGTTAATAAAATATAATCTTCCTGATATTCACGATGCACTACTATAAACTACTGTGCACCAAGATTTTAGTTTACTGATGTCATTGTAGAAATACCCAACTCAGAAATGTATGATAATATGGGGCTTATTAAAGTAAAGTGAAACCCTTATCTAGAATGAAAGCATTTGTCACTGTAGCCACATTCACATGGACACTAACAATCTGTTTGTAATCGGACTAGCTGCCTAGTCATGGTCTCTGACTTAATGGTCAAATAAAAATGTGTTCTAATCACTGAAGTATTCATAATACTGGATAGTTTTATATTGACAATGAAATATCATCTCATATTTGCCTTGTATGGCATATGAAGTCATTTGTGGGTGTGTATGTGGATGGTTTGTGTTCTGCTGTAAATGCACCATGTGCTTGTGTAGGTGATAAAAATATTGGGTGTTCTTTTCAAAGGTCACTTGAGCTCCTCATCTATCTACCCTGTGTGTTTGGCTCCATACTTGATTGTGACCACCTGTTCTGATGGACGCGTCAGGTTCTGGCACTGTAGGGTGGACATGGACTTATCAGCGCCACACCCTGAAGAGACACGTTCATATCGGTGGGAGCACTGGAGACTCTTGAAAGAGGAAGAGGACAACGACAGCTCTGTGAGTGTTGCGGGTCGACCCGTTGCGGTCAGCTGCTCCTACACTGGAAGACTTGCTGTGTCGTTCAAACAGATGTCGCCTGAGAACGAAGGTGGCATGCTTCAGGACTTCTCCATGCTTGTATCGATCTACGAGTGTGAGTCGACGGGTGGCTCAGAGTGGGTCCTGGAACAGACGATTCACCTTGACGATTTTAGCAAACCTGCGAAGACGCTACATCCGTGTGTTAGTGTTGATAGCAATTTGGTTGTCTATAGCAAGTCAGATTTGTTTGTAACCAAAGACAGCCCCAATATCAAACGCTTTGTGCACCTAGACTGGCTGTCTAAAGAAGATGGGTCGCACATCCTGACGGTCGGGGTTGGATCCAACATCCTTATGTATGGACGCATCTCAGGGGTTGTCACAGAGCAGACAGGAGTGAAGGATGGCATGGCAGTCACCCTGCCTCTAGGGGGCAGTATAAAGCAGGGAATTCGCTCTCGTTGGGTGCTGCTTAGGTCCGTAAACCTCGTCTCTTCCGTGGACGGTACCCCATCCCTGCCGGTGTCCCTATCCTGGGTGCGTGATGGCATCCTGGTGGTGGGCATGGATTGTGAGATGCATGTTTATGCGCAGTGGAGGCAGGATGAAAAACCGGGTGACTCTGATGACAACAGCATCTCATCCCCAGAAGGCGTTGGAGGTCGCACAATGTCCGTTTCAAATGAGGGCAGAGCGGGATCTAAGAGTGTCTTTGAGGGCAGTGCGGGAATTGATGATGCGTTCCGCCCCCCAGCAGTGATTCAAGATGGCGGTTTGTTTGAGGCGGCCCATTCATTGTCGCCCACTCTTCCGCAGTACCATCCAACACAGCTTCTAGAGCTTATGGACCTTGGAAGGGTACGTCGTGCCAAGGCCATTTTGGCACACCTGGTCAAGTGCATTGCTGGAGAAGTTGCAGTGGTGAGGGACGTAGAAGCAGGTGAGGGTGGCGCCAGGAGGCACCTATCCCGAACCATCAGCGTGACGGGTAGCACGGCAAAAGACATTATCGTTGCTGGCCGAGATGGTGGGCGAGATTACACCGAAATCAATTCCATACCTCCACTTCCGCTATACGCCCTGCTGTCTGCGGACCAGGACACCTCTTACAAGACGGGAGAGGAAGTGGGAAAAGCTGGAAAAGGGGCAGAACGTGAGACACAGAAACAACCAGAGGATCAGTACACTGATCTGTTTCAGGTGCAGGCTGTCACCACCGACGATTTTGTGAGCTTTGCTGCAGAGAAACCAGAGAAGAAGTCTCGTGTGATTAACCTATCACAGTACGGCCCCACGTACTTTGGCCCTGAACACGCACAGGTGCTGTCTTCACATCTTATGCACTCCAGCCTGCCAGGTCTCACACGCCTTGAGCAGATGTTCCTTGTGGCTCTTGCCGATACTGTGGCGACCACTAGTGCAGAAGTAGCAGGACCCACAGATAAACAGTACACTGGTGAGTTTACTTCTCATGCAAACTTTAAAACCGAAGTGTGTAATTTCTGCACCACTAGTGTCACCAAACGGAATTACTGTTTTACAGGTTTCCCAAACACTCCCCCCCATTTCTCATTGCTCAAAAAAATGTATCCTGCCTCAAAGTCATTGGGCCATTGAGCCAGTTTGTTTTTTTTCTGGATGCTCAATTGTGCCAAAATCATTCTATAAAAATCTTCTTTAATAAAATTTAATAAATAATTAAAAGCTTATTTGTTAAAATAATGAAAGAAAACATTTTATTTAACTTTTTTTTAGCATTTTAAACTAGTTCAAAATGCATTTTATTATCTTTAGTACATTAGTACATATCAACAGCTCAACGTTCGACATACTGTCACAGACATAGTCACATGATCAAAATGAATAGAGGAAAAGGGCACAGAACAAAAAAAGACAAAGAGAAAAAGAATGATTGCATTAAAATAAAGTGAACAAACAGAGATTGTTCAGCTTAAACTATCTTTTTTTTTTTCACTGTTAAGTCATGAAGTCATTTAACATTTAACGTTGTTGCTTGAGAGGGCAAAGTGATTAACCATAATATCAGTTCTTTTCCGATTATCTCTCAGATAATTATCACTCAGAAAATAAAATTGTTGCGGGATGTTTGTAAAAGGGGCGTTCTGTTTACTTTCGAGAGAAACTGATGAGATTGCTTGCAGAGATGCAAACTATACCTTTTGCCGAAAATCGTCGTTTTGAATTCTTAATAGTTGCTACTTCATACATCAGTACAAAAAAAGTGCTGATTTTTAATGTTTTTAATTTTTATACAACCAAAAGCAAAACACGTTAAAAGGACTACATTAGGGAGTGGAAACAGCAAATGAGCCAGGGAGTGATCCTCTGCTGCAATCTACTGGTTATAGGGGGAATGTCATGTCATTTTATTTATTAAAAGTGGTTCCAACAGGTGGCAGAAATCTTCCACTTAAGCATTGCACATGTTCCATGCTTTATCTCTATGAATTTGAGACAAATAAATCAAAAATACTATTAAAAAAGAGTATACGGGGGGGCAACACTGATCTTGCATACCCCTCAGCAAATGTGCAGTTGCACCCCTGAATATACAAGAGTATCTTGTGAGCGTGATACACTTCTTGTGTTGGCTAACTGTCTAGTATGTCATTGGTGTTAACCGAGTACATGAAAAGAGAACCATAATAAAACGGTTTTTGTTATAACCTTGGTATTATTATTTATTGTCAACATTAAACATATCAGGCTTTATCCATGTTACCTATAGCTCACATCTTTTTTATTTAGTCTCTTTAGTACTAAACTTTAACACGGTGTTCCAGTGCTTGCTAGTGCCAAAATGCAAGGAGAAAGGTTCAGGGACAGTAGGATAAAAATCATACAGCATGCAAGTGTATATACTGTAGTTCTAATTCACAACATTATATTGCTGATGAACTTCAAAGTTCAATCCTCAATTTCCCAGTAGAGGAAGTTTTTAATTAGTCTCTGAGTTTTGATGGGCTGTGAAATGTTTAATTGGATCAGGTGTGATCAGAGTCATCAGTAGGTGATGCAGATTGTGGTCTGGAATATGTTAAGGATTCGGTGTGCTCTGAACATCAACACTCTTTGATGACAGAGCCATATGTCTGAGAGTTATGAGCATGCTTTTCGAAACCGATGTAGTGGAATTGTCTTGTAGAAAAAGGTTACTAGGGTTTATGGTGTAGTAAATATGTGTTTCTGCAGGTGGAGAGGCTCTAGATGAGTGTGGTCTGCGTTACCTGCTGGCCATGAGGTTGCATACCTGTCTGCTGACATCCCTGCCCCCACTCTACAGGATGCAGCTACTTCATCAGGGTAACACACACTCACTTGCATGCACATATACACACATCACCATATTCATACTCGGTGGTAAGTGGTTCCCTCAGATAAGATGGTGCTAAAGCTTTTCCAACACCAGTAAAGGAATCCGGACCCAGCATTAAAGATGGATGTGGAGCAAATAACCTTTTTGAACTCTTGTTTTGAATATTTATGAACATATGGATATAAGACTTTGGTTTGGTGTATTCTTGGAATTTTTTTTTTTTTTTTACGGTTTGTTGTGAAAAATGTATTTAGAAAGGGGGAAAAAAAATAAATTATACTATTGGGATAACAAACATCTGAATGTGATACAATTTAAAAGTAAAATGCAAATTGTTCTTACTCTATATTACTCTAACTTTGCTATATTGTTTGGGCATTACAAACTGTAGTTTGGGATAATTTGATTTGATGTTTAGAAATCACTCTGTGAAGAATGAAATGGTTACAGTGTGAGATTGTCTAATATGTTAAATATTTATTTCATCTCACATGTTAAAACGTTTATTTTGACAGCCCTAAAAACACAGCTTGGGCTTTATTGTTGTCAAACAGGTTTCAATTCTGAAGTTTGTGTGTGTATGTGTTTATTGCTGACATTTAAATGTGTGTGTGTGTGTGTGTGTGCGCGCGCGCGCGATTGTGCTACATTGTGGGGACCAAATGTTTCCCCCCTTGCAGGAAAAAAAATATATTAAAAATAGTAAATGATGTTTATCTGAAAGTGTGACAATGCAAACAGGTTTCCTGTAAGGGGTAGGTTTACGGTTAGGGGATAGAAAATATAATTTGGTCAGTATAAAAGTAATAGAAGTCTATGGAAAATCCCCACAATTCACAGAAACCTAACGTACGTGTGTGTGTGTGTGTGTGTTAATTTTCTTGCTTGCTTGCCCTGAGTGCTGCATTCATTTGTTGTTATAAAGGAGTGAAAGCCTCATGTATATTTCTGGTCTTGGTGTGAATCGGCCTTTATACTGTGTTTATGTGTCCAGGTGTGTCCACATGTCACTTTGCATGGGTGTTCCATTCAGAAGCTGAGGAGGAGATGCTGAACATGATTCCTGCCATGCAGAGAGGAGATCCGCAGTGGTCTGAACTCAGGGCGGTGGGTGTCGGCTGGTGGATCAGAAACATTAACACACTGAGGCGGATGGTGGAGAAGGTGAGGCCACTCGAACATACTTGCACACATAGCATTATTTACACAAACTATGTTTGTGGATCAATATTCCTATAGAAACCAGTGGTTCCCAATCCTGTTTCTGGAGGCCCCCCAACCATACACATTTTGTGTATCTCTCTCTCTGTCTTTTTTATATAATTTATGTTTTTTTTTTTAATGTGCAAATAGGTTAGTAACCACTGCTATTAACCAGTAGTGCTCATAAAATCGTAGGAATATTATTGGCTGATAGAAATTTTCCAGAAGCAACAAAGGAAGATTCAGGAACATTTTCCTGAAGGAGAATTTCATTAACCACTATTTAAATATTTTGATTCCGGTCTTCAAAATATTCAGAGTCTGGTGATCTTTTTCATTTTCTGTTTCACTTTCACTCTCCATTAAATTAGATTGATTTATAATTCATTTCAATTTTACTTATGTGCAGTTCAGTTAGTTTCAGTTAAGTTTAGTTTAAATTTTATTCAGTTTCTGATCAGTTCAGTGTCTGCTCCATCTTAAGTTTAGCTTCAGTTCACTTTAATTTATTTAATTTCAGTTCACTTTAATTCAGTTTTGTTCTTTGCATTTCTTTACATTTTCATTTCAGTTGAAATTTCATCAAATTTTAGTTCATTTTAGTTGTTTATTATTATATAATAAGATTTTGTATTCAGTTAATTTTAGATCCGTTCGTTCACATCAAGGACAATAACAATAATATAATTTTAAAAATCATTCTGAGCTATAACAACTCAGAATGATTGCTGGAATCACTTTCAGATCAATTTTATCTAGCTGATGAATGCTAAAAACACTGACAACCAATCACAGTCCATCCTGCTTTAAAAAGCTTGAGCATTTAAAGTGGCATTTAGAATAACCCAAACCTTATCTTCCATTGGTGTAGACGCTAATATAATTACCGTTTTCTTTATAGTTATCGTTCTTGGTGTAATCAGGTCTTTTGAGTACTATGCCAGTCGTGATATTATAGTTCACAAATGAAAACTAAATCTCTGCTCCTTTTTTTGCATTAGGTAGCCAAAGCAGCATTTCAGAGGCATAATGATCCGCTGGATGCGGCTCTCTTCTATCTGGCCATGAAGAAGAAGGCTGTTCTCTGGGGTCTCTTTAGGTGCTTTAAACTTACTGACTTTTATTTATGGATACAGTGTTACCTTCACATAGCTGCATCTCCTATGCAGTGTGCTGTTCCCTTGATGCTGTGTTGCTGTGGGCTCTTAAAATTTCTGTCTGTTTATTTATGTATTGATTTCTGTGTAGGTCTCAACATGATGAGAAGATGACCCAGTTTTTCAGCCATAACTTCAGTGAGGACCGCTGGAGGAAGGCGGCTTTAAAGAACGCCTTCTCTCTCCTGGGCAAACAGCGCTTTGAGCAGTCGGCTGCATTTTTCCTGCTCGCTGGCTCCCTGAAAGATGCCATTGAGGTCTGCACTGTCCTATTTTAACTCTGCTGGAATTCATTCCCAGGAGAATATAGAAAGTGTGTGTTGTTGATCTCTTAGATTTGGAGTCTGCTTAGTTTGGTTAGGTTTGGTTGTGACGTCATAGAGCGTGTGGTCGTCTGTGAAGAGTGGAGTGTGATATAACAGCCCTGAGCGGTTCAGTTTAGTCAAAACATCACAGATAAACTCCCCTGATGGACATATGACAGCTTTAGTTTACCTTGGGCTGGATGTATGACAGCACACAGTCAAAACACAGTGATAACACCACTCGTGAGAGATTACGACAATATAGGTTGGTAAAATGAGATGTGTGGAGCTATATTAGGAAAACAAATTAGCTTTGCTTCTGTTGTAGTCTATTTATTTTTATTTTAAAAATAGACAAATGAAAAGTCAGATATAATTGTGATATTTTACCCCAAAATTCAAAAGAAAATAAGGGGGGAATATATTTTGCAAGAAAATTAAGCCTATTATCAATTTTAAAAAAGTAAAATGTATAATTATTTTTATTATGTTTCATGTTTTCCAATTAAATACTAGTATACTAGTATGTAATGTGTCCAAACCTTTTATATTTGTGTTTTTGAATAACTGTCATTATTTTCAATGTATATTATAATTTTATGGTATTTCTCGTTAGATTCCCACCTATACAGTGGTGTTTTAAAGTAGAAAAATACTTTATAGTATTTTTCCCCATTATGGTAAGGAGAATTTTGGGTTAAAAGATGCCTAATTGTGATTAGGGCTGGGCGATATGGCCAAAAAATTATCAGGATAAAATTTTCCATATTAGTCGATATCGATAATTATCACGATAAATGAAAAATTTTAGTTTCTTTCAAGTTTACAGGCAGATTTTGACTGTATCGTTGCACACAGTGTTTCTCCTGTTTGTCAGCGCTGTTTCATCTGGCTTTAAACTAGTTTAAAGTTAAGAAAACGATATCGCAATCATTATTGTAAATAATTATCGTTATCGTTTTATCGGCCAGCTCTAATTGTGATTAATGTAATTTTGCAATGCAATAAAGTGAAAATAAACTTGATATGATTGGTATATGTTCTTGATAAAGGTCTGTCTCTCTGATAGGTTTGTCTGGAGAAAATGGAGGACATCCAGCTTGCGATGATTGTCGCTCGTCTTTACGAGGCTGATTACGAGAGTTCCTCCACCTGCCAGGCTATCCTGTACGAGAAGGTTCTCGGCTGCAACAGAGATGGAAGCGGGTTCTCCTGTACCAACTGTTTCATCTGGCTTTAAACTAGTTTAAAGTTAAGAAAACGATATCGCAATCATTATCGTAAATAATTATCGTTATCGTTTTATCGGCCAGCTCTAATTGTGATTAATGTAATTTTGCAATGCAATAAAGTGAAAATAAACTTGATATGATTGGTATATGTTCTTGATAAAGGTCTGTCTCTCTGATAGGTTTGTCTGGAGAAAATGGAGGACATCCAGCTTGCGATGATTGTCGCTCGTCTTTACGAGGCTGATTACGAGAGTTCCTCCACCTGCCAGGCTATCCTGTACGAGAAGGTTCTCGGCTGCAACAGAGATGGAAGCGGGTTCTCCTGTACCAAACTGCACCCTGACCCGTTTCTGAGGAGCATTGCGTACTGGATCATGAAGGACTACACCAGAGCCCTGGACACACTGCTGGAGCAGATTTACAAAGAGGATGATAAGAACCCTGGTAAAGAGTCACTGCGTCTCAGCAGCTGATTGACTGCTTTAATAAAACGGCATTATGATAAATACTTAAAATGTTAAAAATAATAATCGCAACATGCACCGCTTAGGAAAGACAACTAGTAATGTAACACCTATCAACTACGGAATAAATTTGTAACTAAATATTTTAATAACAGTGTTTGATACAGAACGTTTCTTTTTTTTTTTTTCAGATGTTCTGGTGAAATCGTGTAATCCTGTCGTCTTTAGTTTCTATAACTACTTGCGAGCACACCCTCTGATTATTCGACGGCATTTTGCCAAGCCCGAAGCATCTGGGGTTGCAGTTGGTCTAACATCAGAATGCAACAGCGCAGACGAAATAAACCTTATAGAGCGGAAACTCTTCTTCACCACCGCTAACGCTCACTTTAAGGTGGGCTGCCCACTCCTGGCCCTTGAGGTGTTATCCAAAATCCCTAAAGTCACTAAGAAAGCGTCTTCTCTGAGTAAGGGCTCTTCTGTGGCCAATGTCAGTGGTGCCCAGCCACAGGAGAACGGAGGAAAGGCTTCAGATCTCAACTGGGGAGCTCTTGCCGTCCCCAGTCAGGCCTGGGGAGCAGACTCCTCTACTGGACTGGACTGGAGTCAACCGATGGTTAAAATGGAAGATGAAGGTCTACAGATGGACTGGGGTTTTGATAAGGAAGAAGATGAGGATGAAGAGGGTGGGCTGACCATGAAGAAGCCGGAGGTGGAGGATGAGGAGGCTAAAAAGCCATCCAAATCGGCAGCCCTGCAGCATGAAGACTCAACGTGTGAGTCTGAGGTGGATGTGATCGCCGAACAGCTGAAGTTCCGAGCCTGTTTGAAGATCCTCATGACGGAGCTGCGGACACTGGCAACAGGATATGAGGTGGATGGTGGCAAACTGCGATTTCAGCTCTACAACTGGCTGGAGAAAGAAATCGAGGCCATGCACCACATCTGCAACTATAAGGTTGGTGCTCACCATCTCATTGCAAGATGTCAATCTCAGATTGAGCCTTGATTGGGATTTTGATAAACCAAAAAATTATTTTTCAGAGAAGAACCACTATATCCCATGAGATGATCTCGATATTGTTTAGCATTTTGACAGTGATCAATGTTTAGTGTATCTTAATATTACAAATATACAAGAAATAAAGTCACATCGTATATTTTCTAAATTAATGTTAGATCTTCTTGTGAATGGTTGATCTATGCAGATGTTTCATTTTGATAATGATTAATCTAAATATCATAACTGGACCTTCCAGTGAAAACGACTCTGGTGACGAATGCAGGACTTCTCCAATCATTTAGTCCACTTATACATATACAAAGATAGAACCAAGTCCATGCTTTACATTTTATTTTTATTTTTGTGATAATTTGTTACACTCGGAGATACATTATAATACAAAAGAAAAGATCTGTTGCTACTTCAGTTTCATTGCGACTTTAATATATATATATATATATATATATATATA
>NW_015635519.1:32020-56400 GCF_001515625.1 Sinocyclocheilus rhinocerous
TTTCAAAGGAACAGCAATTGAAGCCGATATCATTTTCACTAAATGAACATAAGGAATAATATGTAGTTAATTTATATGCAAAGTATCAATATATAGTAATAAACAGCAATATGTAACTACACGCATTATTACTAAAGCATTTAAAGAATGTAAAATACCATACAGAGAAGTCTGTGAATGATGACTTATGTTATGAGTGATTGATTTAAATGGACAGTTCAAAAGAACTGAATCACTAGAATAAATTGAACTGCTGAAGTTTAACTCCGAGACGCAATTAAAATCCGCTAGAAAGAGCGAAGTTAGTGTACCGAAAGTCTAGGAAACTGAATTGCTTAGAAGTACATTAAAATGATTGCAAAATCCATGATGTTGATTAATTGTATATTTCCAACAACATATTATTCAATACTTAATAAACATTCAATATATTGGTCATCCCTGGTCTGTTTTGGATATTCTGATATGTCAGTTTGAAGGAAAAGTGGCTGCAGGTCAGCTGGAGAAGTGGGGTGAAGATGGATCTCTGGACCTGGAAGACTCACAAATCCGGGGTGAAGCAGGTGCGTACGAACGTCATCAGATGGAGCGACGGCGTCTGCAGGCCAAGCAGCTGCATGCAGAGAGGAGAAAAGCCTGGCTGAGAGAGAATCAGGCTCTGCTCAGAGTCTTCCTCAGTTACTGCAGTCTACACGGAGCCAAGGGTGGAGGAGTGACGTCTGTCAGGATGGAGCTACTCTTCCTGCTGCAGGAATCGCAGCAAGTATGTCCTCACATGATGGTTCAACATGTTGATTGATTTATATTGTGGTTGGTTGGTTGAGTGTGTCCTCATGTTATTTGTTGGTTGGGTGTCCTCAGGAAATGACAGTGAAGCAGCTTCAGTCACCACTCCCCCTCCCCACCACTCTGCCCCTGCTGTCAGCCAGCATCGCCCCCACCAAGACTGTCATCGCCAACCCTGTCCTGCATCTCAGAAACCACATACATGATATCCTCTACACCATTGTCCAGATGGAGGCTCACTTATACATATACAAAGATAGAACCAAGTCCATGCTTTACATTTTATTTTTATTTTTGTGATAATTTGTTACACTCGGAGATACATTATAATACAAAAGAAAAGATCTGTTGCTACTTCAGTTTCATTGCGACTTTAATATATATATATATATATATATATATACAGGCTCTGCTCAGAGTCTTCCTCAGTTACTGCAGTCTACACGGAGCCAAGGGTGGAGGAGTGACGTCTGTCAGGATGGAGCTACTCTTCCTGCTGCAGGAATCGCAGCAAGTATGTCCTCACATGATGGTTCAACATGTTGATTGATTTATATTGTGGTTGGTTGGTTGAGTGTGTCCTCATGTTATTTGTTGGTTGGGTGTCCTCAGGAAATGACAGTGAAGCAGCTTCAGTCACCACTCCCCCTCCCCACCACTCTGCCCCTGCTGTCAGCCAGCATCGCCCCCACCAAGACTGTCATCGCCAACCCTGTCCTGCATCTCAGAAACCACATACATGATATCCTCTACACCATTGTCCAGATGGAGGCTCCTCCACACCCAGACATACTGGACGACCAGGTGAGAGACACACAAACAGACTCCCTCACAAATAGAAAGATTGTATAAAGACTCCGTGTGTGTATGCCTCTGCTAATATGTGCATGTGTATTTCAGGTGAATGCTTTACACACACTCGCTGCTTCTCTATCGGCCTGTATCTACCAGTCGCTGTGTGACAGCCACAGCTACAGGTACAAACATCCCCAAACTGATAAATTACACTGATCTTAAAATGCTTCTAAAGATGTTGTAGCTGCTTAGATTGTCGGACTATTCTGAATGGCATACCATTCTTGTAACTCTTACACACATATACACACAGTCACTGACTTATGCCCTCCTGCTTGTGTGTGTGTGTGGTCAGCAGTCAATCGGAGGCCAATCAGTTCACAGGGATGGTGTATCAGGGGCTGTTACTGAGCGACAGGCGTAGACTTCGCACTGAGAGCATCGAGGAACATGCAACACCCACCTCTGCCCCTGCACAGTGGCCAGGTAACACACATCAGATTTGACTCCACAGAACACATGCAGAGATATAGCACATTCAGACTCATCCTCGTCTGTAATGACTCATTCTGTATGGAGAGGAAAGTAACATCTGACTATTACCCTATGTACCTATTTGGTCCATTTATTAATAAAGTCCCTGGTTGTCAGACTGATGGTGAAAAACAATATTAACCAATAATCTCAATGAAAACTCTTAAATAGATCTGATTGCATGTGTGTAGACAATGCTCATCTTATGAATTTTTTTTTTTTTAAACCACCAATATTCTTCTTTACATTATGGAAGTTAATAATAGATAATAGATGGAGTGATTGAATGTATGGATAAATAGATGGATGGATGGACAGATAGATAAACATATAGATAAAAGAATGATTGGGTGCGTTGACAGACGAATAGATGAATGGATGGTCAGATAGATGACAGAGAATAGATGGGTAGATGGATGGACTAATGAATGGATGGATGGACAGACAGATAAATGGAAGAGAGATTGGATGGATGAACGGGTAGATGAGTGGATGGATGGATGGAGAGACTGATAGTGGAGAAAATGAATTTATAGAAGATATGATTGGATAGATGGATGCATGGACAGATAGATGGAGGAGAGAGTGGATGGATTGATGGATGGAGGGGCAAACAGATGAAGGATGCACTGGATGGACAGTTCGTTGGATGGCCGGATGAATGAATGAACAGTTAGGTGGAGGATAGATTGATTGATGGAAGAATGGATGTATAGAAGAATCCAAGAACCAATGGATACAGGTTATATGGCTGGATAGGTGGAAAGATATATTTTTTTTCCTTTTATCCATCACTGGCTCATTGTGTATGTTTTCTTCCTCTCACAGGTGTGTCGTCTCTGATCAGTCTGCTGGCGTGTGCTCAGGGTGATGATCACATTCGTCTGAATGTCATGTTGTGTGAGGCAGTGGTGGCTGTTTATCTCAGTCTGCTGATTCACGGTCTTGGCACACACTCTGGAAACGAGCTCTTCCGGCTAGCCGCTCATCCCCTCAACAACCGCATGTGGGCCGCTGTGTTTGGGGGAGGAGCCAAACTTATTGTCAAACCCAAGCGGCCACCTGAAATCACTCCAGGTGAGTCTTCTGCTGCCTTCTGTTTGTTGATGTGGCGTCCTGTCAAATCTGTAAAGAAAGTCATAATATGTACTTAACACACAGCCTTTGTCAGAAGTTCAGTAACATTTTTAAATATATGTACGTTAAAATTTTACAGATTTTAAGTTTAGTCAAGTGCTCCAGGTAATTTTTTTAAATGCCTTGAAAACAGTGTCTGGGTCCTGCAGTACATAATCAGATTTCCTCCCCTGTTAGCTGCTCTCAAGGCAGCAGGGTCTGAGGGGTCAGAGGGTGTAAAGGTCAGAGATTCTGACCCACCGACCCTGACGGTCAATCAAGAACCGCCTCAGACTGAGGCTGCTAACCATAGTAACATGACCGTGGAAACAGCACAGCCAGAGAGCTGTGAGTAAAGGCTCAGAGGCACTTCCTCCACACAGGAACAGGAAATGAGATAGGAATGATGGACTTCCAGTGTTGTATCAATTAGCACATAAGTCCAGTGATTAGATATATTGGTAACACTTTTACAATTGCAAAATTTTAAAAACAACAAATTATAAAATATTACCATATATATTTCAATAAGGTTTCATTTGTTAACTACTTTAGTTAACATGAACTAACAATGAAAACGGCTTCTAAAGCATTTATTAATCTTAGTTAATTTCAACATTTACTAACGCAGTTTCCGCTACATTCATTCTACATTCTTTAGATAGATAGATGGATGGATAGATAGATAGATAGATAGATAGATAGATAGATAGATCAGCCCTGAGAGAACTGTATAGGTACGGGTACACTTGACAACTATACACGATACAACGAGCTATCTGTCTGTCAACACCGGACGTGACAGAGTTACAAGACATTTGTAAGCATTGTTAAAAATATATCTAATATATATATATATATATATATATATATATGAGAATCGAGATATTTCATGTTATAGTTAACACGTATTTCGAATAAAAAGGGAAGAATAAATAAAACCTAAGCCTATATTAGTTATACTTATAGATACTTGTATGTAGGCTATATAAAAGGGGAAAATTAAATAAAACATAAGCCTATATAAGTTATACTTATGGATACTTGTATATAGGCTATATATGGCTGCTGTGTGTCATGACAAGCATGACGGGCACCCCCGCTTTCCGTCTGCCCCACCCCCCCGCACCCCCCGCCTTTACTCGTGCCCCCTCAAAAAAAATGAGTACATGACGCCCCTGGATAAGACTACATCATTTGGAACTGTAAAGGGTCTACTTTTATTTGTGTGCACTCACAATATCAGCAAAACGTGCTTTTGTAAAAATAAAGAAAACAAACAGGGTGCGCTTTTTGCCGTCTCGTTCTCTGTGAACAGAAGCGCTTCACAAAAATGAACCGAAACTCATTGAATACTTGCCTCACAGTCTAAAGAAAGCTTTTAATTACTACTTTAAAACGAAATAATTCAAATCGAAAACAAAAACTCTTTCATTATATAATCCGTAAGGATGCATTTCTCTCTAAATGGCGGTCAAATGAGGAGATGGCGAGACCGTTTTTGCACCTTCTTGAGTGTTCACCTAAACACAGTTGGTTTATATTAAATATTGTCATATATAGGCTATTAAGTGAATGTAAACTGTTGAAAAACTAAACGCACATGTAACACTATATTAGGATCTAATATGCATGAGATCTTAGAGACAGCAGCCTAAATAAACCTGCTGCTTTCTGTCATTACTGTTTATTTACACAGTGACTATCCAGTGTTATTTTACAGTTGAATAGATTCAGTTTGTGTAGTAATTCTGTGCCTAAATATTATAGTTAGACCTACCTAAAAAAATTTAAGTAGCTACTGTTAATTTAATTTGTATTTTGTTTTTGTTTATGCTATTGCTTGTGATTTATTTATTTGTTCTTATTTTTTTATTTACTATTTACTTGTGTTTTTTAGTTCAAATAAATTCAATTCGGAGTTTGAGTGCACATGATTCTTGGGTGGGGAGGGGGCGTGGTCCATGGGAAGTAGTCCTGCCACCACAGCTGGAAAAAAATCCTAAAGGAAACACTGTATATTATTAAAATCAAAAATTGTATCATTGTATCATTTAACATATCTGAGCTAAGATGACCTACCAATAAACAGTTGTATTTTTATTAGCTAATTATTTTTATTATCTAAAATTAACTAACAATAAACCTTATTAGTGTTACCCGTGTATTCTAGATGGCAGGACGTGTGTGTCATTGCCTGTTCATGTGTGGAGAGGTGATGCGTGCGTTTGCGGTGATGTTTGTTCTTTTTTTTATGTTACATTTCATTATTTGTTACTTCATCTGTCTGTGTTTTCATCCAGCCTTTTTGTGTTTGTGTGCATATTTTACTTGTGTGTCTCATTTTCATCTCATCATCTCATGTGTGTTTGTGTGTATGTGTGTGACCATCACAGCCAATTTGGAGTCAAACATGCAGACAGAGCTCCAGTCTGAGAATACACCAGGTATACACACTCCCTTTACTCGCCTCTCTGTTCAGCATTTTAGCCTGGTTTAAAAACTAGTCTAGATGTAGGCGCATGTCTGTGTGTGTTTGTCTTTGTGTGTGTGTGAGAGAGAGAGAGAGAGACAACCTCCCCGCTGCGTGTAGAGATGTGGTGCGTGCCTCAGGCTCAGGTGCACACCAGCTGTCTAAGGTCAACATGCAGAGAGTTTGTTCTGTTTTCTTTCTGTCTGAATTGATGAGACCTTTGTAGTGGAACCAGTTTGATTATACTTATTTTTTTTAAAGGCGTATTGTAGAAAACCGTAACATTACATGACGTTGTTTATAAGCTGTTTACTGATTTTTTTTTTTTCTGTGGTTGAAACATTGATTAAATGACTACATGAGATGATATATTTTAATAAGCTGTACTATTTACTTCAGCTTTCCTTCTGATGTTAATTCATGTTAATTTTATGCTATATATAGAAGATTGTTTTTTGTGCACTCCATGCTACCGCTTGAACTGAGGCAGCTACAGCAATCTGCCATGTCAAACTGGCATTTGCGATTTTACATTTTTCATCTAATATTTATATTTTATTTCATTTTTTATTTCAATTACCCAAGTCCTTTTTAACAGGGAAATGTTGTAAAGCCTTGAATATTACCCCATTAATTGTCTGTAAATCCAAAATCTAGAGTTTCCAAACTGGAAAGTGCTCCTGGTGTCACATAAAAGCACCACATTTATACAACCGTGTAAAATAACCCAGTGATTAAGATTTTGTTTTCTTACTTGTCGGCTCTTGGCATTTTGTCAAGGTGTTGTCTGGCAGCACTCAAAGAGATTTTACTTTGATCAACAAAGTAAATTCATCTGTCTGCCCCCCCACACACACACACACACACACACACACATTCCCGCACTGACAGACTCTTACTGCAAGAATTTCTCTCTGAACATAACTTCTGAAGGATGATGTTTTGAGGAGATTCTTCTCTTCAGATTTGTCCTCCCTTGCAATTGAGATAAACATTCCGCACTATCAGAATCAAAACGTGCTTTAAATGCTAATGAGACGCCCTTCAGCTCAAAAGAAAACACATCAACACAGAGATTGAGAGAGACTCTTCATACACCAAACACCTGAAGAAATGAGATACTGGACTTCATTTGTAAGCCGCATTTCAGAAGCTGTTTGTAAATGAAAGCTTTTGGTCTAAATCATCTCTCTTTTTCTGTGTGTGTTTCTGTGGGTTTGTTATATATGACTCAGGTAGCATCAAAGTTACTGACAAGAATACTAATAGTAATCTAAAACACAATCAAACACCCACAATCATAATCACTATTAGAAACCAAAAACTGGTTATTTTTCAGAAATTTTGAAAAAACTGGAATTAATTAAGTTTTCATAATGTGATATTTGTGTTCCATAAATAGGTTCTTGAACATGCGTTTTCCACAAATACATGAATCAATCAGAAAGATTTGTGAATCACTCCTAAACTCAGCGACTAACTGAACCACATATAATGCCACTTGTGACATTAAAAAAACAAGAAATATATGTTTTAAAAACTTATAACTTTTTAAAAAAACTTAACTTTTTAAAAAAGTATTATTATTATTTGATTAATTATATAATTGTTATTATATAACATGTTATTGTATTTGTTATTTAGTTGAACCTGATGAAGTGAAACAGGATAACGGGGAAGGTTTGTTTTCTTGACAGTGTGCTGTGGCGTGTGTATGTGTGTGAGCAGTTTGATATCATGCCATTCTCTCTGTAAGTTCACAGGGACCCTCTCAGCTTTATTACTCATGAACCAGCTGCACGACCTGCTGTGAAGCTCAATCAAATGATCAACCACCTGTTTATAGTAGATGTGTTTAATCATGGTCGTCTGCTCTTATTTTAGGATCAGTTTGTGTTCAAACAGGATTCCTTTCATAGTTTCCCTAACTTCTGCTCTGTCGGTTTATTGGCATGACCTTTTTTCAACGTTTTTAAAATATTTTACCTCTCTGGCTGTGTTTGGAATAGGGCAGTAACTTTCAGCTTACTACATACTACGCAGTTTCTACTTGCTGCTAGGAGTGAGCAAATGGCGGCCACCTATCATTTTGAAAATAAAAATGTATAATTTAGCATTTTTTATCAAATTTTGTCAAGAAAGAGATTGCAGTGAAAAGTTGCAGCAGAGATTACTTCAGATTCATTTGTGAAACTGGAAACGGAAGGTCGAATTGAGTGTATAGCGTTGTTGGATTCAATATTCTGCGCAGTACGCATACTGCATACTACTTTTTTTTCCCTGAAGTAGCAGCTAGTATGCCATTCCAAACATAGCTCTCTTTATTTTTTTCTTGATATACAAGTATTGTGCGTGTCTCTCACTCTCTGTTTCTCTCTCTCCTCCAGCATTACCTCCCCCAACCCCTCCTGCTGAGGATGTGGACCGACAGCGACGCAGGTTTAACATGCGCATGCTTGTTCCTGGACGTCCCGTTAAAGAGACTCCTGCCACACCTCCGCCCATCCCTGTAGAACGGCCCACCTATAAGGAGAAATTCATTCCACCTGAGCTCAGCATGTGGGATTACTTTGTGGCCAAAGTGAGACTGCGTCTACTGCTCATTTACACAGGATAAACTGATTTATAAAAAATAATATGCACTGTATATACATAAACATAAGCTATTTTTTGTTCTAAGTACACATCCATCACATTTTCATCAGTTTATAAATCTAAAAAGCAGTTATCAGAGTGTCTGTCTCATTGCTCACTGTCTGTGTGAATGTGTTTGTGTTTCCTCCAGCCTTTCCTTCCTCTCTCTGACAGTGGGGCACTGTATGATTCAGATGAGAGCGGTGGTAGTGACAATGAGGATGATGATGATGCCTTCCTCTCAGACACACAGATGACCGAACACTCCGAACCAAACTCCTACAGGTGAGATTATAACCATCAAAAAAAGTTCAGAAGGATTGTTTCAGAAAATTCAAGAAGTAAAACTAAGATAAGGAACATTTATTGTGATGCATTTGTAAACTGAAATAAAAAGCAAGTGCCATACAATGCAACCTTCATAAAAACTTCCATTCTTGAAAATGTATGCAAGTTGTTTGTGAAGACATTATTATGTATATTGCTGTATTTATCGTTATGGATTTTATGAACGATTTGTGCAGGAATGCATTCTGCTTGTATTTCATGAATGAGGTTATTTTTAAACTCGCTATTTTCATGGATGAGGTAAAGAAATCTTGCTGCTGTGAAACTACCTTTTAAAATGATATTAAAATGAACTAATAATTTTGGTGTTTAGTGAAAGACATTGGTCCTGTGTGCACCAGAATACATGTGTTTAGTGTGTCATATACGTGTGTGGACTGAAGGATTTTGTGTGTGTTTGTGTCTTCGCAGTTGGTCTCTGATCCGCCTAGTGATGGTCAAACTTGCCCTGCACAATGTCAAGACATTCCTGCCTCTGACAGGACTGGACTTCACAGGTGCATGAGTAGTAGAAATGTACTCTTAACATGCTCAGACTTTTTAAATAATTCACTTCCATTTCCTGTGCCTCTTTGTGTTGTCTTAGAGTTGCCAGTGACGTCTCCCCTGGCCAATGCTGTGCTGAAGACACTGGAAAACTGGGAACAGATTATCTTGGAAAAAATGAACAAATTTGATGGCCCTCCACCAAACTACATCAACACCTACCCCACGGACCTGAGTGCAGGGGGAGGACCAGCTATACTCCGACACAAAGCCATGCTAGAGCCAGATAACACACCGTTCAAGTGTGTATTTGCTCCGGATGTCTCAATTAAACCTTAAAGACTTACTGAATATTTAAATAATTATGTATATGTGTATACAACTGTACATCTGTTTGTGTGTTTTGTTTTCTTTTCTTTTCTTTTCTTTTCAGGTCGAAGCACCGCTTCTCCTTCCCTGCTCGCCGTCTGTGGCATTTTTTGGTCAAACAGGAGATGCTCCAGGAGACTTTGATTCGATACATCTTCACAAAGAAAAGGAAGCAGAGTGAGGTAACTACAGAATACAAGGGTGGGACCAGACACTGACAGAATAAATGGGGCGCGAGAGATTTTAAAAAGGCAGGACCAGTCATAGTCATGTGACCACCCAGCGTCAGTTACGTTGATTCACTACCATTAAAAAATACTCTCTCATGGACTCATGAGATCCATCAAGTGTGAACTTGAGAATCTCGCCGGAAGTATCAAGTCATCCAGGTACTTTTCGCCTACTATTGTTTTACAAACTACTTTTTTCACCTACTATATAGAAGGAAAGTATGTGATTTCAGATGCAGTCTAAAGCCCTATTCAGACGGGACTAGTTTTCCAGGGGGTCATTAGAGAAATTTGTCCAAATCTGTCACGTCTGTGTTTTTTCATACAACCTCTGTAATAATTCCAGAGCAAATTATCTACTGTTTTTTGACAAATTCAGTGATCCTTTGAGAAAAGTAATACCATCAGAATATGAATGTCTGTGATTGCAGAGAATTTTTTTTTTCCTTGTGTGTTTTGGCTAACATAAACTACCGTAGACACTCTTAATACTGTGCGCATTTTTGATATGTCTGCCTCCCGGCAAAGAAATAAAAAAATAACAATAATAAAATCAAGAGCCAAATCACGTAAACTGTTAAAGGGATAGTTCACCCAAAAATGAAAATTCTGTCATTAATTACTCACCCTCATGTTGTTTCAAACCCGTAAGACCTTCGTTCATCTTCGGAACACAAATTAAGATATTTTTGATGGAATCTGAGAGGTCTCTGACGACTTTATTAATAACGACTTTATTCAACAATTCGTCTCCTCTGCATCACCCTAGCGCCATTTTGGAGAGTATCCACTGAACGTAAATTGCGTATACTGTTTTGTGTCAGCTGTGCCACGTGGATACGTTGTTTTCGTTCAAATCAAAGCGTAAACAACGTAGGAAACATATCCACGTGACGCAGCTGACACAAAACAGTACACGCAATTTACGTTCAGTGGATACTCTCCAAAATGGTGCTAGGGTGATGCGGCGGAGACGAATTGTTGAATAAAGTCGTTTTTTTTTTCTTTCGCGCTAAAAATATCTTAATTTGTGTTCCGAAGATGAACGGAGGTCTTACGGGTTTAGAACGACATGAGGGTGAGTAAATAATGACAGAATTTTCATTTTTGGGTGAACTATCCCTTTAAGACTGGCTACTGTAATATCAGCGTCAGCTAAGAATACTCACCTTCATTTCTGCACTCAATTACATAATGTTTTAATTAAATATGTACCTTTATGAAAATTATACATGGTTTTACTACAGATAAATAAAAAAATAAAAGTTAAACAAAAGTAACCACACATTAACCATGGTTTTCCTATACTAGCCATATAGCTTAACCATGGCATTTGTAGTAAATCTGTGGTTATACTAATGGTAATCAATCATACGCATACAGAGCACGTGATCGCTGTAACGCCCAGATGTACAAAACAGACCCACCTCTATAATAAACGCAATCCAATCCCAACGATTCCAATTGTAACGACTTGCTTTCATCCGCAAAAATTTGCTGAACAACAATAAATACGACTGTACATTTAGGCAACTAATAGGCTGGGCCAGATGAGAGGTAATGCAGTGGGTGGGGCCAGAGTGAAGGCATTGAATAGGCGGAGCCAAACTGCAGCAATGAAAGCTGTGGAGAAATGTAGAAGTTAGGAAATGAAAGGGGTGTGGAACTAGAATGAGTTGCCTGAATAAAATTATTAAAAAGTCATTCGTTTTTTAGAAGTTTTAAATTGGTACTAAAGGGAACTTCAAGTGAAGCAGCTTGTTTTTTGAAACAAGATTTTTATCAAATAAATATTGAAATTTTGTAAGTGGCCATCTTTATATATTGAGGGTAAGTACTGACACAGACGCTGGAGGGAATGTGCATGTTATCTCAATACCATCTCTCTCTGTTAGAGCTCCAAATGAGATTCATTTTGGTCTTTATTATTTAATTTGTTTTTCTCCATCTGTTTGTCACTCGTGCATGTGTTTTGTGCTGTGCCCCGTGTGTGTTTGTTAATGTATGTGTGTGTGTGCTGTGGTGTGTATTGTGTAGTCTTTAGATGATCATGTGGACCACCTCATACAAAACTGCGTTACTGGAGCTCGAAAAACCAACAAGGTACTGAGACACAGAATGGGACTCGTCTCTCTGTGAAACCCTCTCAAAGCTTTGGGCTTCTGTCCTCTGTTAACCTGCTGTGACCTCACACACATATACACACACAAGTCTGTTTCTTTCCTCACATCCCCTAACTCGTCTGGCTCGGCACTGCTCTTCCTCACTAACCGCCAGCGGCACTGAAAGTGGTTAACCAATCAGACCGGATTCTGCTTCTGACACCATGTTTAGAAGATCAAGTAATAACTGCGATTAATTTGTGTTTTGCTCTCTGAGGCGGTGTGTACATGGTCTCAACTGCATGTTAGCAAACTTCTTGCTATTTCTGCTGTGTGTGTGGATGCGGTTGGGTGATTATTTTAAAAAACAGCAGTGCAGCAGGACAGACTAATACGAGTGTGTATTTGTGTATGTGTGTTACAGGTGGAGGCTGATATGGGTTACCCAGGAGGCAAAGCGAAAATCATCCATAAAGAATCCGACATCATCATGGCGTTTGCCATTAACAAGGTAAGGGCATTTCTACTGTATCTGTAGTTCTATTATAGAGAGAATGGCACTGTTAATGGCCTTTAAGTCAGTTTTCAAAGTCAATTGTGACCCTGGATCACAGAACCAGTCATAAGGGTAAATTTTTCGAAATTGAGATGTATACATCATCTGAAAGCTGAATAAATAAGCTTCCCATTGATGTATGGTTTGTTAGGATAGGACAATATTTGGCCGAGATACAACTATTTGAACATCTAGAATCTGAGGGTGCAAAAAAAATCTAAATATTGAGAAAACTGCCTTTAAAGTTGTCCAAATGAAGTTCTTAGCAATGCATATTACTAATCAAAAATTACGTTTTAATATATTTACAGTAGGAAATTTACAAAATATCTTCATGGAACATGATCTTTACTTAATATCTTAATGATTTTTGGCATAAAAGAAAAATCAATCATTTTGACCCATACAATGTATTTTTGGCTATTGCTACAAATATACCCCAGCGACTTAAGACTGGTTTTGTGGTCCAGGGTCACAATTAGTTATACTTCATCTAGGCTATTTATATTTAACCTCAAATCAACTTAAACTCAAATCAGTATTCTGTATCTGTAATTAATCAAAGTTAAATTTGAAGGATTTTTGTGGAGTGAGGGGAACTGAAGTACATATTTATTTTCCTGTGTTTTACAGTTATTTCTGAATGCAATGTTAAAATGCAACTTAAAATACACAAATGTGACTTTTTTTCTGTCAACAATGCTATTTTAATTTCTACATTCAGCGGTAAACTCTTTATTCCGAAAGAGGAATAAGTGTTTTAATGTCCCATTTAATTTGTGTTTTTTTTTGTTTGTTTTTTTCTCTCAGGCTAACACTAATGAAATAGTGCTGGCGTCCACTCATGATGTCCAGGAAGTGGACGTGTCCACGTTGCTCGCAGCTCAGCCTTACACCTGGATCGGAGAGGACTTTGACAAGGAGTCTCGCAGGTTTGTCACCTGTCTGTGTGTGTTTGAATCATTCAGCTCACAGATTTGAAGGGACTGCAATGAACATCTTGTTTTCTCTGTGTAGTTCTGATGATGTGGATTACCGCTCGTCTCACACCAACATCTCCCAGGCCAGTGCTGGTCCCTTTGCCCCCCAACAAATGGCAGCATCGTCCTCCATGCCATGGCTGGGCAGCGGACAGACCAGCATGGGTTCCAGTGTGGTATGTTAGTCAGACTGTTTTCTGTGATGTGAATGATGTTAGCAAATAAACTTGGGGGAAAAATGTAGTGGCTAATTTGTTGACCTTTTTTTAGAAAGTGATGCCACTTTGAATGTGATGCACTTTAGTGATTTGAGAATGATAAACTGCAGCATATAAATAAATATTAATTATTTTTACAGATTGTTTTATTCAGTTGACACCTATGAAAGGATTACAGACAGGAAAGTCCAGATACTTTTTTTTTTTTTTTTAAATCAAAGAATATAAAAAATATTTTTTTTAATGGACATAACTTTTTTAATTATATAAAATTATGTAGTATTATTATATTTCATTTTAATGGGTTTTTATTATGAAATAGCCTTGTAAGCTGGTATGGTCTTAAATCACAAGCAAAGAAATGAACAAAATGTATTTTGCCACAAAATGACAAAATATAGAAAATGCTTATTGAAACAGTATTATGTCATGACCCAAAAGTCTCAGACCACATTAAAAATTAGCAATTTTTTCAAAAACCTCTAAATAAAAAATGCATTTTAAGTGTTAGGAAAACTACAACTTTAGGGGGTGGTTCTCAAATCATGAAATTAGATGATTCTCAAAAAGAAGAAGAAAAAACAAACAGTTCAATTAAATTCAATTCAAGTTTATTTGTATAGTGCTTTTTACAATACAAATTGTTGCAAAGCAACTTTACAGAAAATTACGTTTCTACAATATTTAGTGGTAGCTTATCAGTGGTGACTGTCAGTTTATGTACATATGGCAGAAATGTACGGAAAAATCAATTAAAGACGTAATCAAACAGACGATGAACACTATTAACAGCAATTATTATATGATGCAGTCAAACTTATAGCAAAGTTTGGTAGTTCTGTATGTTGTTTCAGGGTTGGCATCATCTGAGGTCCTCTGAGGGGTTGGCATCATCTCTTCTCAGGTGTTCTGGATCCAGACTGAAGCTTGTGTAAATCCTAGTTACAAAACAGTGAAATAAATTCAGATCCATGTGTTTTTTTTTATTCAGTTTTCTAAAACTTTACAACTTTACTCAAATAGTTGTAATGTACAGGGTTGTATTGAATAAGGGAAAACATAGAAGCGTCTCAGATTTTGGACCCCACTGTACATATGCACACACACATGCAGATTCATGCTGGTCACATTCCCACAGAGCTGCACCCGCCGATGAAGAGCGGCTTCTGAGTGTTTTCTTTTGGCTGCTATCAGCAGAACACAAACAGTGAGTCGTGGTCTCAACAGAGCTCTTGATGAGTCTGTATTGAGCTGATAAGAGCGTTTGGAGGTAGCGGAGTAAACCGCAGACAGTCCGAGCGGCCCAAGGTACAGACCTGCGTCATCACATCAACCTCCACTCTTGTTCTCATTCACAGCTGATAAAGATGACACGATGGAGTTGGGGAAGCTACTTTCAAACTAGTTTTCTAAGCTCTACATGCTGCTAATTAATTCAAGTAGTTCAACTTCAGACAAATTATCGTTTTTGAATGTGTAGTTAGCTAACAGAAGATCTGATCTGGTATCACATGGTAATGATACTGTCAATGATTTGAGTATTTTATGGTGCCAATCCAAGCAAATCTTTCACTAAATCATACTATAGAATATTGTAAGATTCTTTATATTTTACAGTACAATTTAGTGTTGTGTATGTGTTTGAGAGAGCATCTCTAATGTGTTGAACTGTGTGTGTGATTTGTGTCAGATCATGAAGAGGAACCTGAATAACGTGAAGAGAATGACGTCTCATCCCATCTATCAGTACTGTGAGTGCCTCTTTATTTCACACACAAACACTGTTTTGACGAAACTCCTGTTTGACTTCTTTGTCATGTTTTCAGACATGACGGGTGCTCAGGACGGCAGTGTGAGGATGTTTGAGTGGAACCGTCCACAGCAGCTCATCTGTTTCAGACAGGCAGGAAACGCTCGAGTCACACGCCTTTATTTCAACTCACAGGGCAACAAGGTATTGAAGCATTCGTTACCAAAATTAGTAAACCTCATAACCAAATGAATAATTTTTTTACTTTTTTTAATTAATTCACTTTTATTGCTAGACATACACTACTGTTCAAAATATTGGGTCAGTAAGCTTTGAAATCAATACTTTTAAAGGCAGAGTAAGCGATTTCTGGTAGCCAATGTTGATTATTTAAAAAGCATTTAAGTATTCAAATCTTAAATGTTCACTAAAATCCTTCTATTATCTATTGAAACCCACAATAATATTTAAAATATTAGTAAGCTTATATATATATATATATATAGTGCTTTAAGTTGGGAGATGGCTGCCCCGAACCCTAACCCCTAAATTTCAACATATGAAAATTATATTGAAATATTTTTTGTATTTTTTATTTTTTTTTGCAGTCACTACCGAAACATGGAATGTTTTGTCAAAAATAAAGTATACTGAATTATCAACTAAGATGTTCTGATTGATCTGTTATGATTTTGGTTCAATGTATATTCAAACTAATGAATCCTTAACTTTGAAATCAGTATGATAAAACTTGGATTCAAAATACAACAAATCTCATAAATTCCACTTGAAATATTGTTAAATGTAATTGTTATTGATTTACCTCAGAATTTTAATAAAATAGCAAAAAATATATATTTACAATGTAGATGTAAGGAAAAATCTTAATAGGTCAATATAACCCTACTAATTAAATTATTCTTACTGTTTTTCGGTGGTAACAAATTTGGGGAGATTCCAAAACTTTCTGAAAATGCAATATGAGAATTAACTACACAATTACTAGAAATGTGTACCTTGGATATTATACAGTTTGCATACATACAAAAGACACTTTTTTTTTCAAGACGTTTCCGACTCTGACGTTGAACCAGTTCTGTCGAATGGCCCTTATATTGTTACAAATATTTCTATTTCAAATAAATACTGTTTGTTTGAACTTTTTATTAATCAAAGAATCCTGAAAAAAATCACACTTTCCACATTTATACAAAAATATTAAGCACTTTTCCCATTCATATTAATTACAAAAAATATATAAAAAGACTGAAGAAATGACTGCTGCAAATCCAGCTTTGTCATCACAGGAATAAATTGCATTTCAAAGCACAAAAGATATTAAAATAGAAATTGATAATTATCCATTGAAAGGGCTTTTGACCTTTAGTAGCTGTTACTTATGTGGTGTATAATAATTTCCAGGTTCATGTGCTGTTGACTTGTGAGTACATCAGTGCTGTGTTAATTGTTGTCTGTGGTGTTATGTAATAAGTCCAGTACAGCAGCACATCTGTTCAGGGAAGGTCATCCTGTTGTGTCTTCTGTCCTTTATATGAATCATTATGCATCATACAGCTAAAAATATTGGCTGTGCGGTTAAATATCTTAATTCTTTCCGTCTGTCTGCAGTGTGGTGTTGCAGATGGCGAGGGCTTTTTGAGCCTCTGGCAAGTCAATCAGACCTCCTCGAACCCCAAACCGTATTTGGTAAGAGCTTTATCTTGGTACTGCACAAGCTTTACATTACTGACAGTCACAAACTGCCCTCATAGTGTGATTGAATTAAAGCATGTGGCATCTGCAAACAAATATTACTAGAACTTTTATTGAAACTAACTTCACTATTAAATATATGTCACCATATAATATGAAATAGTAAGCATCTCTGTGTGTCTGTCTCAGAGCTGGCAGTGTCACAGTAAAAGCTGCGGTGATTTCGCCTTCATTACATCCTCCAGTCTGATCGCCACAGCAGGACAGTCCAATGATGGCAGGTCAGTTAAATGATTTATCTTACTGTCACATAGAAACAGACTATATACAACATTTTTAAGGAAATGTTTCACTTTCTTCCACAGGAATGTTTGTTTATGGGACACTCTGGTCTCTCCAAGTAACTCAATGATACACGGTATGTTCACAGGCTCTTGAGGGAAGATGTTTTTAAAAATATGTTGAATAAGTGATTTTATTTCATTTTCAATATTGTTTAAAAAATGTCGTAAAAAGGTCGCATTCTGGTATTTCTCTATATCCAGCGTTCCAATGCCATGAGAATGGTGCAACGGTTCTTCAATATGCTCCTAAACAGCAGCTAATCATCACGGGCGGCCGGAAGGGCTTCGTCTGTATTTTTGACATCCGTCAGAGACAGCTGCTCCACACATTCCAGGCACATGATTCGGCCATCAAAGCGCTGGCCATGGATTCCACTGAAGACTTCTTTGTCACCGGCTCAGCCGAAGGGAACATGAAGGTATATTCCACTAACATGACACAATTCATCTTAAACATGTCCTGTTGCTGTTATGTGGATATTTAGGCTTTTTATTTATTTTTTAATATTGATTTAGTATTGATAACTCCAAAATATAAATAATTAGACTGAATTTAAATTATTACCAAACGACTTGAGATCTCCTCCTCCTCAGCAGCTGCCATCTTCACTAGCATGTATGAAAACTACAAAATCAAGCAGTTGTCTACCTTTTATCTTCAACATTTTGTGATGTTTTGTCCATGGCTCATTATCAAAAGATTCTCTAAATTTGTCCCTAATTATTTGTTAAATGTGCAAATTAAATAATAATGCAATCTTACATTTTGAGGATAAAAAAAATTAATAAATATTAGCATTTAAATTTTTGTTGTTGATGTCCAAGGCTGTGTCCAGTTAGACTTTCATATGTCACTTGATAAAAAGACCAAAAAATGGTAGACAACCTGAATAAAAATGAGAAATTACAACACCTCTAAGTTTAAAAAGAATGTTACATTAACGGCATATGAATGTTCTTGTCAGTCTGAACGGATATATTAACCAGTTTATTCAAATTAAAATGTTAACAACATAGAATTTTTGCACTGAACATTTATCTTGGTGTAAACAAGCCTTTAGGCTGCCAACAGTCTCTGGTGATTATGCATTTCCAAAATGAATGTAAAGAATTTAGCATGTTGTAATTTAAGTAGTATTCATGCCTATACAAAAAATATCAGTGTTACATTTTAAGGGTGTTTCTTTTTACTTATGTACGTATTCTTTTTACGTATATGATGAACAATTTTGATAATGTTTTGAACTGCCTCTTTCTCCAGCATAAAACACAATTTTATTTTAAAAAATTTCAGTGGGCTATAACAGTATTTAGAGAGCATGATGGTCCAATGGTGGATGTAATGTTAGTGTACATAATACACTTTAGTGATAGCAATTGAGAAAGGTTTCAAAATATTTCAAAATATACTTTTTTTTAAATGTACACAATATTTTACTGTATTCACAAAAATAATGCAAGTCTGCTAGTTTTTGCAGCTGACACAAGGCAGTAACAGCTTGTAACAGCTTATACGGTAATCTCAAATAGGTAAAGATTAGTCAGTCAATCAACCTGGCTAATGTATCTATCTATAACTAATATTTAATGATGCACTTACATTTCGACAATCAAAAGTATTCGGCCAAAAAATGAATTATTGGCTTAAGCCATAACAGTGGTGATATTTAATTAGCGCTTCTCTGATGGCATGTTTTTTACTGTGTCAGTGTTTATTCCGAGTACATATATCATTCGAAAATTTGTATAAAAACAATACAGCAATTGTAATTTCAATTTTTCTGTACATTTCAGTTTTTTATTTGAATGTTGCTTGTTAAATACATTTCTGCGCATCATTTCTAATAATTGTATTCCTGTTCTGGTTCAGGTCTGGAAGTTGGCGGGTCACGGTCTCATGCACTCCTTCAGCACCGAGCACGCTAAACAATCCATATTCCGAAACATCGGCGCCGGCGTGATGCAAATCGAAACCTGCCCAGGCAACCGGATCTTCACCTGCGGAGCCGACGGGACCCTGAAAATGAGGGTCCTTCCAGACCGCTACAACATTCCGGCCAGTATATTCCAGATCCTCTAACACCGGAGCGGCCGTAGAACACTAAAGCTTTCATCGGCACCTCCGCTGTGAATCGTAAACCGGTAACAAATATCTCGCGCTACAGAATATCTTTACCGCCCCGCCCCACAAAAGACATTGGAAAGCACGCACGAGGTCCCTCGATTCTAACGATCGACTACTGTCATTTCTGGAGACGAATCCAGATAACGTTTTTTTGGTAGGAAAGCCGTATGCATGAGCTGTTTGAGTCATCGCACTCCATTCCCAGGTTATTGGTCGTGCTCTGTAAAAGTGCTCAAAGCTCCATTTTTATGTGTGTGTGTTCATTTTGTGCCCATTTTAGCATCTTAAAAATGCCAGCATTGTGCTTCTGCTATCAGTGTAAGTCCAGTTGTTGGATTTTGTTTTTACTGTACGTTTTCTCCTTGGCTGCTAATGTATTTGCGGAGTGTAAAATGGCACAGTACCCTGGCAGCCCGGCGGTTCGTCGCGGCCCCAGAGACACACCCCCTCCCTTCCACACGCACACGCTGCTGTTGACACGCTTGTTTCCATAGCAGCCAAACAGCTAAACATTCCACGCAAGACGATGATGCTTGCTCCTGGAAATGACGTGTTTGACCTTTTCATCTCTGAAATTCTCACTTTGAACAGAAAACGTTTAGTTTTTGCACAAAATATTTCTTCGTTCGTTTGCTCGTTTACTCGTTTTTGTTTCGTTTGTTCTTTTACAAATCCTTGTATTTATATTTAACTTTAGGAATGTAAGGTATGTTTTAGATGTCTGGGACAAAGTGCAACACTGAATAGGTTTGTGTTTTATTTATTTACATATTTATTTTTTCATGTTTTATCTTTTCTAAATATTTGCACTCAGATCTGGGGAAACAATAACACTCTTACGTTACAAGTGATAAAAGCTCTATTAGAGGAAACTGTTATTTACTAATGAATGTCTGGCTGTGTGGCCGAGTAGTAAAAAGTGGAAATAGTTTTAAATGAATAAATATATATATACATATAAAAATGAATTACGACAATAGCTTGTACAAACACAATAATGCTTTTAGTTTATTTTATTTTATTTTATCATAACTGCTGGAATAGTCGTATATTTGGTTTGATGTATGTGGTATTTATTAAAATCATATTTGTGGTTCTGTCTGATTTGCTGGGCACCATGTCAACTGTACGTATTTTAAATGTTAAACCATGGTCTGATGTGTATTTATTGAACAGCCTGATCTGTCTGCGTGTGTGAAAATGCAAACCCCAAAAACACTGGTTGGTATTTCCGAAGGAACAGGTAGTTCTGTCATGGTCAAAGTTTTACCTTTGTAAGTTGAATAAATTATTTTGATTTGAATTAAGTCATTTCATTTTACTGTTTCAACTCCACGTGTCTTTAGATTAACATGTTTCAGTGTTTATTTCAGGATTTCCAAGCATTTGTGGCTACATAAACATGCATGCAATATAAATTAAACAATATGTGGCAAATATATTTTGTGTCGTATACATACTAGCAGTCAAATACATTTCTATAAACATGAAGTCAACATTAAAATCAAAATTCACCTTTACTTACATAACTAATCTTATCATGTAGGGTTTATGAGTGACGTTACCTGGAAAAGTCTTACTGAAGTGATGCTGTGAAATTAAATAGTGTACGAAATTACTACGTATGTAATGCACATACATATTCCATTTATTTATTTACACACATTTGGCCTCATTCATGAAACAAGAAGAGAATGAATTGCTGTGTAAACTTAGTAAAACCATTTCTATGTAAACAATAACAATGGTTTTATGAACAATTTGCGCAAAAACTGTTCATGCTGCATGAATTAATAAATATTCACTTAAAATACATGTTAGCCAAAAAAGGAAAATGCAACTTATAAAAGTAAAAATGCCCAAAAAAATAAATAAATATGGTAGCCCCAAATTGCATTTAGACACTTAAGTCAGATTTAAAAATGCCTTAATGTCATTACATTAGAGAAAAAAATAAAACCAAGTGCATTTATTTTTAAGAAAGTAAGCGCAAATTTAATTTTCAACCTAAACATTTTACAAAGATGTTTGTTAGGCTTTAAATGATAAACTGAAATCCTGCACTAAACTCAAACGTGTATCTGCAAAATTTTATTAGCATTGTTCCAATCAATTGACCCTTCTCAGGCTTGAAACCTTACTAGTAAAAATTTGTAATTGCGCAAGTTTGAGTAGTGTGCAGGATTTATACCGTTTTTTTTTTTTCCAAGTTTATATTGGACAAGTCACTATTTTCAATTCTGACTTTAAATGATTAAAGAATTGATAATCGATTGAATAGCCAGAATTGAAAATATAGTGTCTTGTCTTCAAGTTCACACATTTTAAATGATTAAAATGTGTAAACTTGAAGAGAACTGATTTAATAAAACTACAAAAAAAATCACCAGTTGATTAAAAGCCCTGTTTGTTTGATGTTCGATGACACTTGGTTTTATGTTTTGATATGTAACACATTGAAATTTAAGGGTACTTAAATCCAATCCAAATCCAAATACTTAGTGCGAACACCACTAGATAGACAATTTAGCGCTTGATATATCATCCACTCAAGAAAATAAAAAAAATATATATATGGGGTACTACACATGGGTAACAACAGAAACATTGGTTATTTGCTTGTAAATATGCCAATTATGTCATGCATTTTTGATTATTCATCTGAGAGGAACTGGACTTGGTATGATTTGACGTAGCTGCTGTCCCATATGTAGAGATGTTTGTCTCTGGGATTGTATGAGATCATGGACAGAACCCCTCCAGGTGCCCTCAGATCTAAACTGACACTAACCGGCTTCTCTTTCAGGAGGTCAAAGGCGTACGTCACTTTTGTGTCTTTAGTATCCGTGACGTAGAGGATCCCGCAGGCGATAAATGCATTACCGACCTTGGTCCTGGGATAGGTGGCGTTGATGTATGTGGTGACCCCAAATTGCATTTAGACACTTAAAGTCAGATTTAAAAATGCCTTAATGTCATTACATTAGAGAAAAAAATAAAACCAAGTGCATTTATTTTTAAGAAAGTAAGCGCAAATTTAATTTTCAACCTAAACATTTTACAAAGATGTTTGTTAGGCTTTAAATGATAAACTGAAATCCTGCACTAAACTCAAACGTGTATCTGCAAAATTTTATTAGCATTGTTCCAATCAATTGACCCTTCTCAGGCTTGAAACCTTACTAGTAAAAATTTGTAATTGCGCAAGTTTGAGTAGTGTGCAGGATTTATACCGTTTTTTTTTTTTCCAAGTTTATATTGGACAAGTCACTATTTTCAATTCTGACTTTAAATGATTAAAGAATTGATAATCGATTGAATAGCCAGAATTGAAAATATAGTGTCTTGTCTTCAAGTTCACACATTTTAAATGATTAAAATGTGTAAACTTGAAGAGAACTGATTTAATAAAACTACAAAAAAAATCACCAGTTGATTAAAAGCCCTGTTTGTTTGATGTTCGATGACACTTGGTTTTATGTTTTGATATGTAACACATTGAAATTTAAGGGTACTTAAATCCAATCCAAATCCAAATACTTAGTGCGAACACCACTAGATAGACAATTTAGCGCTTGATATATCATCCACTCAAGAAAATAAAAAATATATATATATGGGGTACTACACATGGGTAACAACAGAAACATTGGTTATTTGCTTATAAATATGCCAATTATGTCATGCATTTTTGATTATTCATCTGAGAGGAACTGGACTTGGTATGATTTGACGTAGCTGCTGTCCCATATGTAGAGATGTTTGTCTCTGGGATTGTATGAGATCATGGACAGAACCCCTCCAGGTGCCCTCAGATCTAAACTGACACTAACCGGCTTCTCTTTCAGGAGGTCAAAGGCGTACGTCACTTTTGTGTCTTTAGTATCCGTGACGTAGAGGATCCTAACCGACTTCTCTTTCAGGAGGTCGAAGGCGTATGTCACCTTTGTGTCTTTAGTATCCGTGATGTAGAGAATCCCGCAGGCGATAAACGCATTACCGGCCTTGGTCCTGGGATAGGTGGCGTTGATGTATGTGGTGATGGAGAACGATTTCTCATCCAGTCGCGCCACCATTATGTTGTCGTCAATGTTGGAGGCAAATACTATCCACATACCGTTCTCATCTGTTGCCAATTTGAAATATGTCTTTGAGTTCTCAAGGAGGTAGGACTTATTGTGATAGAACGCGTTTTCAATTGTCAGCGTGAGTAAGATCTTCGTCTGGAGGTCAAACCTGGGAATATTGGAGAATTGACAGCACGTGTTACAAGAACATTAAGTATTCTTACAAATTAAAAGGCTTTCTGCTGTTGTTCCAAAGCTGTGACATTCATTCTTCCATGGAACACAAAAGGTGAGGTTTAGCAGAATGTGTTCATTTTTAATGGGGACTGTGGCATCTTGACATGCCATGTTTGAATTAAATTGTGAATGATATTTGAGAACTATGGCAGCCATTGAGTGTCAAAGATTCAGCCAAAAGTTAATTGGTTGCTCACACGTGAATTGTTCAACTACATTTTAGGCTGAACTATCACTAAGAAAAGTAATAGGACATTTTTATTATATATATATATATAATATATAATTTTTTTATATATTTACTTAATTGCTTATAACTATTTATTAATTACTCATTAATTATAAATTTTTAATCAATGCATTTGAAAAAAGTAAATGCAATGTAACTGTGAAATGTTAGTTACATGCAATCACAAAAATAATATGTATAACTTTATATATATATATATATATATATATATAATTAGTATTTCAGTCTGGCGAGTAAACAAAAAAATATACTAGCCAATGGCGATTC
>NW_015635519.1:56709-110357 GCF_001515625.1 Sinocyclocheilus rhinocerous
TATATATATATAAAATAAAAATGTCCTATTACTTTTATTACCTATTACTTTTCTTAGTGATAGTTCAACCTAAAATATAGTTGAACAATTCACTACAATTGTGCCTTGTAAGCCAAACCCTAATCATATAGTAAGTACATGTAGTTAATGAATATTACTCAGTACGTAATTGTATAATTACACTGTTAACAAGGACACCTTAAAGTAAAGTGTAACCCAATTTTATACATGTTAAAAATTACTGTAGTTTACTGTAACAGTGAAATAAATGGACAGACTTTTAAAAGTTTTGGTAACAATTTTTGTACCTTATTTACCCCAAGATAGATGCATATTAGTGCTTCAAACTTGTTTTGTATGGTTTTCTTGTTACAGTGTAATTATACAATTAAGTACTGCGTAATATTAATTAACATGTACTTAGAGTTTGGATTAGGGTTTGGTTTAGGTTTAGTTGGATGCAATTATGCATAATTTAATGTTATTACAATAATAAGTGCAGGTAATGTGTAAAAAAGACACTAAAATTGTTACCAAAACTTTTAAAGTCTGTCCATTTATTTCACTGTTACAGTAAACTATACAGTAAATTTTAAACGTGTATAAAATTGGGTTACACTTTACTTTAAGGTGTCCTTGTTAACAGTGTAATTATACAATTACGTACCATGCAGTGTCAATATAGTCTTGCTTAACAAGACCCTTTAGCTGTGACAATATTCCAGCATCCTCATATCCTATTAAAAACAGAATTTGTCTTTACCCTCTACAATGACATCATTTGAAGGTTCGCCCTGTTCTCCAGGGGGTCCTTGGGGTCCAGGATATCCTTGCTCTCCTCTCTCACCAGGCTCACCCTTCTCACCTGGAGGACCTACACACAGGTACAAAAAATCATTCATTCATGACTTCCTGCAGCACAGTTCTCAAATCATTCAGAATAATTTATTACATTATTACAGTCATGTAATAAATGTTACGGTTATGCTTTATTTTAGTAGATATTAATTAACTCCATGTACAAACTATAGGATTAAGATTAGGGTTTAGTTTAGGGTTGGTTATTTGTAATATGTCATCGTCTTTTACTACTCATAATATACTATTATTGCTATAGTAAGTATATGTAACTTGTAACCACACCTTAAAATAAAGTGTTACAAACATTTTAAGTAAATATAAAAAAATATTGTCTAAAATTTTAGAAAAAGTTGTGTCTGCTCAACTGTGCTCCTTACTGCAAAAAAATGATCTCTATGAAGAATTTCAGAAGAGTTTCAGGCCCCACCATAGCACAGACACTGCACTTGTTAAAATTACAAATGACTTGCTTCTTGCGTCAGACCAAGGCTGTATCTCATTGCTAGTTTTACTTGATCTTAGTGCTGCGTTCGACACTATAGATCATGACATACATCGATTACAAAACTATAAAGGTATTCAAGGGCAGGTTTTAAGATGGTTTAGATCCTACCTGTCCAATAACAATTCAACACGTTCAAAAAGTACGCTGAGTAATAAAAGTCTACAATATTCCCCTTTAAAAAAGGACAGTCTCTGGATGCGAGAAAACAATTGAAGTCCTTGTTTCGCATAATCCACATCGACACCAACAGCCAATGATGTGGAAGAAAACTAGACACGCTGAGAGCCACTGCAAGATTTCAGTAAACACTTTCTTAAAACAGTTCTACTAAGACTGTCTCCAAACATCTGCAAATATGAAGTGTTATGTGTTTTTTATTAGACAATTCAAAGCTGTTTTGGCAATGGTAGTGCAACTTTTAACACCAGAATGTGTACTAAACATTTTAATAGACAAAATCTGAACATATAGCCATATGTCAGAGTGAGTAAATGTCAGCAGCTTAAGGAGCCAAGACCCTTAAGGGAACGTAGGCTGGTTGTGGAGTTTAAGGCCTATATCGATACATTTTCTGAACTAAAGCAAGTGTGGTTGATTGCTAGGGAGTTCTGGGTGGTTGTTGGTTCTAAACCGCTTGTAACATCTACCTAGCCAGGTAAACGGTGCATTTTGAAGCATAAACTGCCAATAAATAATCACTTGCTTGTGGAACTTAAAGTATGGAATCATCATAAAATGTATTCAAATGTTTTCTAGTAATTTCTCCACCACGGTATAAAGAATTTCATTCAGTTTCTACATAATTGATTTGCTGAATGGCACTTCTAGAATGTCTGTGGGCTCTTGTGCTCTCAGAACAGAGCAGTCAGTCAGCTGTTATCATGAGTTCTGCTTTATTCAGTGGGAGATCTCGGAGTCTCTCTGAATCCTGCTGTGACTAAAGCAGGATAAAATTCCCCTCTTATTTTCTTGAGTGGATGATAAAAGCTATAGAAAGCAGCCGGATTTTCGGGAAGAGGTTTGAAAGGAGATCATTTTCTTTCAGAAGACCTTTTTGACTATATTCATTCATGTGCATGATGGATGGATTTTCCATGTTCTTTTGCGTATACAGTAGCTGACCTCTTTTTCCTCGTTTTCCATGTGCTCCAGGCTCTCCTGGCAACCCTGGAATTCCATCTGTTCCGTTATACCCCGGCATTCCGTCCACACCCGGCAAGCCTGGAATTCCATAAAGTACGATTATGTGAGTAACACATTATTTGAAATGCTACACTGAAAATTGGTGTAGAAATAAATTTCACTTGGACAATTTCACAATTGGGTACAAAGAAATGGCAAGTAACAGATTGAATTAAACGTGAAATTCTAAAGTAAAAAGTGCTAATATTTTAAATAGTTTTTTTCTTGTAATTCTTGCACTGTCGTACTGTATTTCACTACACAGAAAAAAGTACACCTATAACAAGGACGACTGCAAAAAAAAACACTTTTTTACATTATGATCATCATATCATTTTTTTTTTTCCTGTGGTAGAATATAACCCATAAACAACATTAAAATAGTTCATTTCCTACCTGGAATTCCTGGTGGTCCTGGTGGCCCTGTGAAAGCCAAAAGCAAACCAAACTGTAAACTTGGAGACAACAGATTCAGGAGATAATAAGTTGTGAAAATAAAAACAACCCATACTCACCGGTCAGACAGACACCTTTAGTACTGTTGCAAATGTCCAGAAGAATTTTAACCTGAAACATATATTGTACTCAAGTTTTTGCAGGTCTGTGTTGAAGAATATTCTAGAAGAATCCAATTATGTAACTGCTGGAGCAAAACTAAAAACAAATTTAAAGGAGCTAAAAGCATTTACTTTTCATTTATGAAAAGAATAATTGTCTACAGATAACACACAAATCTTATATCTATATATATTTTTTTTCATTACACCCTTAGAAAGTAAATAATGTAATGTGTTAATGTAAAGGAATTTCCCATATTGATTTTTTGCAGGTTTTATCCATATTCTGAATTTTGCATTTCATTCTGTTATATGTTAGGGTTAGATAATGCTTATAGACTTATAACATAATGTTGAGTTTACAGGTATTTCTACAGATATTTAGACTTAGACTTTTTGGTTGTTTGTTCATTTTTGTTTTTGTTTTCTTACAGTGTATGATAAAATGTAAAATATCATTTTACAGTATATAATATATAAGAAACATTTCATTAAAAAAAACATTTCCATCTATCAAGAGATTCAGACATATTACAGTTACAACTAGATAAAATAAAGAACCTTACAAAAAATGCATTACTACTAAGTATGTAATAGTTTTTTATAGCTTAACTTAGCTATCATCAGGTTTTGACTTTGTTTTTTTTATTTTTTATTATTTTATTTTTTTCCCCTCAACATAGGGAAAGCAGTCTGGGAGAAATAGATTAAAGTTGACACTTTCCACATTTTATCCACAGTTTGCTTTTGTGTAATCTCCATAAATAAATCAATCATGTCGGTATGAGTTTCTTACTGGCACCATGGAGTATGTCATCATCATCATCATTCCATCCTGCTCTTCTGTTTTGTGCTGGTAAACCGGCCCATGCGTCTGCGGATACTGATACTGGAAATCTCCCAAGACTTCCTCTCCCACACTCCCCTCATGCTCCTCAAAGGGTCGTGTCCCTCGATGCTGCCGGCTGCGTTTGTTTCTGGAGTATTGATACTCTGCCTCATCTTCGTTCACCTGTGTCATGAACTCCACCACGGAGCTCTGAGAAATCTCCACCATCTGCCTCTCCACCTCAGTCAGATGAGCCCACAGCTCTCTCTGCTGAACCAGGAGCAGAACCAGGCCGGCACAGTTTATTACCGTCAGTACGCACACACTGTACAAGATCCAACGCACCTGCCAGGACAACCGGCCACCACACTGCCTAAAGCCTCCGGTTCTTCTCAACTCAGCCAGTGGATCCAGCATTCTGACTTCAATTCAGAATTTCAAAAAAAGTGTTCAAAAACCACGAAACACAACTAACTACAATTCAACACTTTCAAAAGTAAAGCTGAATAATACAAGTCTAGAATATTCCCCCCAAAAAAGGACAGTCTCTGCATGCGAGAAGACAATCGAAGTCCTTGTTTCGAGTTGAGTCTGTGTGCGACTGAGGGCTGCTCGGCTTTGTGCCGTC
This sequence comes from Sinocyclocheilus rhinocerous, assembly GCF_001515625.1. NCBI lineage: Eukaryota > Metazoa > Chordata > Actinopteri > Cypriniformes > Cyprinidae > Sinocyclocheilus > Sinocyclocheilus rhinocerous. Next base: position 61,272 of record NW_015635519.1, read on the forward strand.
CTGATGCGCTGGAGAAGAACCCCCCACTTGTGCAGTCACCTGATTTATATGCAGTAGAGTCCATTCTTCAGCATGACCGTGGGTTGACCAGAATAATCCACATCGACACCAACAGCCAATGATGTGGAAGAAAACTAGACACGCTGAGAGCCACTGCAAGATTTCAGTAAACACTTTCTTAAAACAGTTCTACTAAGACTGTCTCCAAACATCTGCAAATATGAAGTGTTATGTGTTTTTTATTAGACAATTCAAAGCTGTTTTGGCAATGGTAGTGCAACTTTTAACACCAGAATGTGTACTAAACATTTTAATAGACAAAATCTGAACATATAGCCATATGTCAGAGTGAGTAAATGTCAGCAGCTTAAGGAGCCAAGACCCTTAAGGGAACGTAGGCTGGTTGTGGAGTTTAAGGCCTGATATGTGATTCTTATAGTGCCCATATCACACAACATGACCCACTTCTGTAGTTTTAATTCGGGTTTTGATCTGATATCAGTTAGCAGCACCTCGCTCTCATTCAGACGGTCTTCAATTTCTATGCTTATTTAATGAATGTGGAATACATCTGCACTCGCTATAATTGGAAATGGCATGCACTGCCAGTATTGATAATTAAAGAAGAATGAATAATTAAAGAAGATAATAAGAATATAGTTTTGCTGGTGCACAGCCAGATTGTTTGTGCATTAAAAACGATGAATTTCCTCTGATAAATGCTGGTGCACTGCTGTATGAAGATGTGAAGTCTGTTGTGTTTTGTGGTCCTCTGCCCTGCAGATGTAGGTCATTGCCAAATAAAACATACAAGCTGAGCTACAAGCTCCTTGGTTGGGTTTGTGTGATCACGCAAGCAAGGAACAAGGTATCAGAGCTGAATAGAGTGTGTACTGACTGAGTATGTGCTTATGCTGAGAGGAGTGTGAAGGTCATATCAGTTCAGTCAGGTTTTTTTCTGTCATTTCTTTAAGTAGTTAGTTGGGTACAACTTCACTGGCAAACAAGGTGCTAGTTGCCAGAAGTCTGGCTTGTAAGATTAATTGGAATCAACTTTAAATCTGTTTTTAGCTCTTTTTTTTTTTGAGGTTAGCCAGGTTCTTTACCAAGAGTGTTATATTTAATTTAAAACAATCTAAAATGGTCAATTAATAGTTTTAATGATTAGGATATGATAATAATTCTTTGATTGTCAACTGTTCATTAAATTAGCTCAAACCCTTTAAAGAGGTTTTACTATATTTGAGGTAATTAGTATCAGCATTGGAGGTAACTCATGTGTTACATAATTAGAACCTGTTAAAACCAATCAGCTTTTTTTCAAAGTAAATTAAATGATGCATCAGAATACTTAAAATGACAAAATACATTTTACTTTATATAAAATGAAACAATGTAACATAATCAATAAAATTTTATTGTGAGAAATAGAATATTGTAACAGGCTTGTTAAAAGTAATGTTCGCTTTACTAGTTAGTACAGCTACTGTATAGTCACCAGACTAGTAGAGAAGTCTGGCTTGAAAAACTAATTGACTTTATTTTTAAACTGGTTTAAATCTCAAATGTATGAGGTCAGTCAAGTTCACCGACTCCCCTAACAGACAATGAAGAGCTGATATAACTGATATCGAACTTAACGCATAACCAGTAAATGATTCAATTTGGCTGACAGAACTTAGTTACACTTTGAGCTGCTTATACTCCTGCTAAATCTACCTGCAGAATATATATGGAGGCAACTAGACAAACAGCCAATAGTGCATTTCAATTATCAGGTCATTAAATGTGAACTAACTTTTCAGCATCATGAATAAAGAGGATGTTCCTTTAGAGTAATAAAGTTGTGTTAGAGATATAAGAAATGTGCCAATTTAATGGGGGTTCTAATGACATGCAATTCTAGATGGTTCCATTGTTCTGAAATGTTCTACTGATGTCAACAGTGGTACCATCAAGACAGATTGTAGTCTGTCCAACTTTTTGAAAGATGTAGTAAAAAAAAAGATTTGTATTCCCATTTAATTGGAATTAATTAGAAGGAAGTATGCAATCCACTATGTTGAAAAGAAGATATAAAGCTGTATGTCATCTGTATAATAATAAAAGCTAATGCCAAGTTTCCTAGTAATATCACCTAAAGAGAGTATGCACAAAATTAATTACAAAGGGCCTAAAACGGAACCTTGTGGAACACCGAAATTTACCTGCAATAGAATGGCCTACACAAGTAGGCATTAAAAGAAATCACATTTTATATGAAAAACAAGAACCTACACAAGAAAATCCAAACGGGTGACATTAATTATTAAGCAGTGAAAAAAAAAGATACTGGCTATATATGCAAGATTTTTATAAAACAGGCCCTCAAACCTCAGAGAGGTCATTTGAGTGGATATTGGACTGTGTTCAGTAAAAGGAAGTGGTTTGGCTTCTCTCCCTGTGCGTTGTCTCAAACATTGCTGTTATTATCTGTGATTTGGCACTCCTCATGAGAAACCCGAAACAAACGTCCACTCTCAACAGCCGCACGGCTAACACTGCTTTCACTGAGCTGAACACACAACCATCACAGAGATCAATGCACACTTTCCCCAGGTTGGAGGTGTTGGTGATGGACTGCTGAAGTAATTCAGTGGATGGACAATAAACATGGCATAATCATGAAAAATGAAACTGTACTTATTGAGTTTTGTAATTAATATTCATCACAAAATGCAGTAAAACACAATATAAGCACTTTCCTAGATGTCTTTGTAAGAAAGCACCAGCAAGAAACATAAATGTAAATGGCCTATAAATTTATGGTTGACAGTACTCACAATTCTCTTCCTTGTGGCTTCCTACCCACAGTTTTGCTACAGGGGACAAACAACTTATTTGACGAAATGCGAAACTCAAGGACCACAAAGGCCGTATTGAAGTGACGACATATTTAAGTGACGTGTCTTTCAATGTGCAGAGGGACACTTTGTTCTCCAATGAATTAAAGATTACTTGTTTCTTTCCGAGAAAGACATTCCAGCTCCAAATACGTAGTGTGTGATGTTGCTGCATGTTCAAAAGGTCGACTCCTTTATGAGAAACTCAAAGTCTTTATTAAGAAATTTTGACATCCAAGAAAATTCCCCTTTACACCTCTATGTAGTCGCATAACTCAATATACCACACAAGTCAATGAAATGAATAAATATCAGTCATAAATGATTAATTAAATGAGCAGAAATATGTTGTTAATATTTCTTTTAGGTGGAAAAAAATAGCAGATCACAAATCACATATCACAGAAACATGAGAATGAGTATATTTAACTCAGAATTTGTTTACTCGGAACACTCTAGCAAGCACTTAAACATACTATACATGCTAAAATCACCTTAGCAGCCACACGTCGATGCCTGTTTTGCATGGGTGAAGGCCACTCACTTTTTTTTCTCCATACAGTTATGTAGGTTAATTGGTAATGGTTTCTTATTTATGGTACTGTAACTTACAGTAACATTACAGCTTTCGTCCCCCTGGAGCAACCTGAAGTTAATCGTTGCAGTGGTTCAAATAACCCCCTTTGGGCCTTAATCCAGCTACATCTATCTAGTTAAGTCCTCAGGGATTTAACCATTAAGCTGCTGCCAAAAAATATTGACCTGCATTTAATTCTTCTACATCATAACTAAGAATCAAAGTGAGATGGTGAAAATAGAGTTAATACAGCAGATGTGTCAAGGTTACATCAGTATGTATTTGTAATGAGATGTTCAATGTCAGAGAACGAATGTGTGAAATGAGGGTATCACACACATTCACCTATTGGCACATGAACTATTAAGGATCCTCCCTTTACACAGAAAATGCCAGAATGCTGCATGCATCTGCTCTGACCGCACTCAAAGATGTCAGCTTATTTCCATAAATTCTTTAGCGCTGAAAGTGGGCGTTCAGTGAATTCACAATGTCTCTGAATCTGATAGACACACACAAAGAGGGCAAACTGAAGACACAAAATGACTTTTGTGTTCACTGTAACAATTTGTTTTTGTTTTAAATTGAGTGGTGAAAACCATAAAATACTTAATATTGATGTTTTAAGACTGAGTAAGAAACACATGAAGAAAATTGATAATGAAATAAATTAATTTAATAATAATTAATAATGGATTTGACACAGCTTCTGGGTAGGGTGGTCATCCATACGGTTCTAGGTCAGACTGTCTGGTTTTGAAATACCATATCTGCATTTTATCCAGAGATATATAATAAACAAATGAAGAATTAAGAGAATGAATAGACAAATAAATAGACAAATAAATAGGCTATGTTTAAGTTAATATTTAGTGGCATACATTTTAGATATATTTACTGAATATTGTTTTTTTTTTCAGTATTTTGCCAACAAAAAGAGTTACAAACAAAATATAGCAGAACCTTTGCATCTCCGTTTGACACAGTGGCGTTCCTGTATGATTCAGCATTTTTGAATGAATTAGGTGAGTCAGTGATTCATTGTTTATAGAGACATTTATTTATAAAGTCACTTGATTTGTTCTGAAAGAATCAGCCATTTTGAACAAATCATTTGAATGAATGATTCAGTGGACTCACAGTGACTTGTCATTACCTACTGGCAGTTTTAATTTCATATTTAAAGTATTGCTTAATTTTCCAACATTTCCTATTTCTATATTCAAATATATTTCATATTTATGCTCTTTTAATTTATGCTATTTTAATTGCATTTATGCCACTTCTGAGCTGCATTATATAGCCTGTATATACCCATATTTCCAAATGCCACTTAAGATAAAGATTCTGTCCCATGTCTGTAGTTCATTTGACTGCCCTATAGTGTCTTAATATTCTAACTTATTACTCTAAATTTAAGAATTTAACATTAACGATGATATATTTGTTTGTTTTATTATCCACTTGTTTTGGAAAATTGTTAGTTTGTTTGCTAAGAAAAGTAACAGTAATAATACTTCTCAACAAGCTGCACTGGTTAGAGGTTTAAGTCAATAACCTCTAGTATGCCTAAGTCTGATGAACTTTGTTGAGCAGGAGGGGCTGTAGAAGGTCATGCCGCAGATGTCTCATATCTCCTAAAGTCTTTGATGTCTTAATGAAAAGATGATGCAGGGATGAGTTTGGCACAGCTGAAGGTTCGCGTGGCATGACAATGTTTTGGAAACTGATGCTGAAGGACACGAGGAGCACACAAGGTTACACTGAGTTTTTATTTTGACTTTTGATTTATCCTGATCCAATCCCATGGAATCACTCACATATAAAAGTGTGTGTCTAAAGTACTGCTGCTTCAGACTTGAAGAAGCTGTAATTCTCAATCCGTTCTTATGGCAGGTGAACTTCTCCAGCCTTGTGGAATGAAGCTGGTGCATCTCGGTGAAGCTGCTCTGGACATTCTGATGCAAGGGGCCCATAATAGCACTGACGGTGCCCAAGACAATGTGTGCGGAGCCATGGCCACACTACTGCTGCTGTTACTCTGCCTGCTGCTGGCCATCAAACAACATCGGACAAAGAAAGACCATGTGCCAGGTCGGTAGGGTTTATTTGAGATGTTGTCCTTTATTATTTAACACAGCATTTTCTTTATCAAATCCATTACAAATACTCTTTTTGAACCGATGGTTGTGGGAAAGAATATTTTCAGTTCCTATCATGCAGTGTTTTGCCTTTTTATCCTTTGTTAGTGACTATGCTATCTACATTTTTGGTAGATAGTACTGTGTAGTCAACATATTTAGAAAACAAAGGGTTTCAATTCTAATTGGATAATTAAATGTTCACAGTAAAAGTAAGAGCCCCACACATGATACATTCATTATTAATGTCCTAAAAACTCCATGTATAATAATTATGTAAATGTTGTTTAAAAGAGATTCAGATTCATTATTGCATGTCACATTCTCATTGTGTCAATTACTTGTTTGCTGCAATGTGTTTTATTCAGGTCCTTGTTTCTTCCTGGGTCTGGGTCCTCTTCTCTCTTACTGTCGGTTCATTTGGTCTGGGATCGGCACTGCCAGCAACTACTACAACAGCAAATACGGAGACATTGTGCGGGTCTGGATCAACGGTGAGGAAACTCTCATCTTGAGCAGGTAAGTTCTCTCTCTCTCACACACACACCATTCCTTGTGAAAAAGACTTTACACTTTAGCATAATTTTAAAAGAGTATTATTACAGAAATAATATACTTTAAAAGAATTTACTTAGTGCAAACTGAATGTAATGTTTACAGGTATACACTGCATGTTATTTACAAATAATGAAAATGTATTCTAGTTTAAATTTATATTAAATGCAGTTGAGTGCATATTTGTAAGTATTTTTTTATAATTCTATTGTCTATTTGAAACGATCAAAATGTACTGTCAAATACACTGCCAAGCATATATGGTAAACTAAAGTAAATTTCAATGTCAGTTCTAGTGGAACTTGAATGTCATTAAATATATTTATAATTACATATTTGTAATGGTGAAGTTCTGTACATGTTAAATATATTAACTTTAATTGTTATTATTACAAATAACACACTACAGTTAAAACTGCAATCACGTTCTTTGCATATTCTTTAATATGGTAGTCAATATAATGATTTAAAATGTACTATAATATGTGAAATATGTGTGTGTGTACTTATATGTGTTAAGAAACAGTCATGAAAGTGTACTCTTCAGTTACACTTATGTGGGTTTGTATTTCATTATTATTATGTTGTTATTATTATTTTATTTTACACAATAAATGAACTCAAATGTGGCATGAATTTCTCATTCTAACGCTGTGTGTGTCACAGGTCATCTGCTGTGTATCATGTGTTGAGGAGATCTCTGTACACCTCACGCTTTGGGAGCAAACTGGGTCTGCAGTGTATTGGGATGCATGAACAAGGCATCATATTCAACTCAAATGTGGAACTCTGGAAGAAAGTCCGCACCTTTTATGCAAAAGGTGGGCATGCTTTCAGTAATAAGCAAGTTATGATATATTAACCGTGAAGAGGCTGATTTAAATTGCATGAGCACTTTTGATATCTCAGTGTCACAAATAGCATTTTAATTTATTTACATCATTTTATTTCAGGGGATTTTATCAGTTTTTTTTAAATAGCAAAATGTAGCAGTAAGAGGTGCTAAGCATATTTGTGTGTGTGTGTGTGTGTGTGTGTGTGTGTGTGTGGCGACTTCAGCTCTAACAGGTCCAGGGCTTCAGAGAACTTTGGAGATTTGCACCACTTCCACAAACACACACCTGGATGATCTGTCTCACCTGACAGATGCTCAGGGACAGGTGGACATCCTTAACTTACTGCGGTGCATTGTAGTGGGCATTTCCAACAGACTGTTTCTAGGAGTCCCTCTCAAAGGTCAGTCCTAAGAAACACTCAGACTAACATACAGTACATCATCTTAAAAGAGCATACAGACACTTAAAATCACATTTAATAATCTGTTTGATGTTTTGCTATCTAAAGCAAATTATCTAATAAATGTTATCTAATAAATCTTACCAATTCTAAACAATTGAACAGTAGTATATTTTTGTATGCTATGTATAGTGGCATTATGCAATTTTTAATAATGTGCTTAAAGGGATAGTTCACCCAAAAATGAAAATTCTGTCATTTATTACTCACCCTCATGTTGTTCCAAAACCGTAAGACCTTCATTCATTTTTGGAACACAACTTAAGATATTTTTGATAAAATCCGAGAGCTTTCTGACCCTGCATAGACAGCAATGCAAATACCATGTCCAAGGCCCAGAAACGTAGTAAGGACATTGTTAAAACAGTCCATTTGTTTTAGGGTGAGCTATCTCTTTAAGGGCATGGCAGATGTTCTCTCTATTGTTTGTGATCTCGTGGTTAATTCTGCAATTTTAGTATCTGCTATACATTGAAAACTCATTATATGTTATATGTAATTGCTGGTTTCTTGTTGCTGTGTTGCAGAGCATGATCTGCTTCAGAAGATTCATAAATATTTTGACACTTGGCAGACAGTATTAATCAAACCTGATGTTTACTTCAGACTGGACTGGCTTCACAGGAAGCACAAGAGAGACGCGTGAGTTCATGAGATGTTGTTTTGGAGATGTATGTACAGTACTGTAAATGCATGCACATACCATAGTATATGAAAGTGATATCATTTGTATGGAACACTTTATCACAAATGCAGAACCCAGAGAGCTTTAAAACCTTCTTTTAGGACTGAATTGGTTTTCTTTTGTGAACATTTTTAAAGGCTTTGAAAGTGTGTTTTTTATGCTCTGTGTGTGTGTGTGTGTGTGCGTGTGCATGCATGTGTGTGTGTGTGTGTGCGCGTGTGCGCGTGTGCATGCGTGTGTGTGTGTGTGTGTGTGTGTGTGCGTGCGTGTGCATGCGTGTGTGTGTGTGTGTGTTTCAGTCAGACGTTGCAGGATGCCATTGCAGCTCTGATCGAGGAGAAGAGAGTTCAGCTGACACATGCAGAAAAACTCGACCATCTCGACTTCACAGCAGAGCTGATATTTGCTCAGGTGAATGTGACATGCCAGAACGTCACACACACTTTTGAAACATGAATAAAAATGACTGACCTGTGTGTGTGTGTGTGTGTGTTTAGAGCCACGGGGAGTTGAGTGCTGAGAACGTCAGGCAGTGTGTGTTGGAGATGTTGATCGCGGCTCCAGACACTCTCTCTATCAGTCTGTTCTTCATGTTGCTGTTGCTCAAACAAAATCCAGATGTGGAGTTAAAGATCCTGCAGGAAATGGACACTGTCCTAGGTATGAGCAGACACACAAGATTCAGTCATCGTACTTTAAAGGAATTATTTCCTCATCCTTACTGTATGTCATTTTCAACCTGTATCTTCTGTAGTACACAAAAAGAAAAATGTTGAAGAATCTTTTCATTACTCTTTTCCATTTACTGAAAGACTCAGAATTATTCAGTTTTGACAGTGTAGTCAGTGTATGTTTGATCCAGATGTTTCTCTGGTTATTTGAACATCATGTTGTGATTGTGTTTTGTAGCAGGTAGGAGCCTGCGGCACTCACATCTGTCCAGGTTACACATTCTGGAGAGTTTTATCAACGAGTCGCTTCGGTTCCATCCCGTCGTGGACTTCACCATGCGCCGGGCGCAGGATGATGATGTAATCGAGGGCTACAAAGTGAAGAAAGGAACAAACATCATACTGAACGTGGGTCGGATGCACAGATCCGAATTCTTCCCCAAACCGAATCAGTTCAGTCTGGACAACTTCAAGAAAAATGTGAGTCTTCATTATAAAATTTGTTTCTTGCCTTATATTCCTGTCTTCAGTGCCATTATAAACATTTACTATTAGCCATCACTCAAATAAATATTTAAATTCAGTATTAATAAATTAAGAAAGATTTTTTTTTGTTGTTAGAGAATTTTTCAAATATATTTTATATTATTATTTTGTATACATTTTATATATTTTTTATGATTCTATATATAAAAAAAAGATTCTGAAACTGTTGGAGGAAGATCCCATGTTAATTGTATTATATTTTTTAAATAATTTTTATATTTTATTTTGTATGATTTTAACACTTGTATTTAAATCCTACGCAATTTACCTTTGATCTATTTTAAAATACAAAACTTAAAAATATATAGTCCAGCAATCAATGAACAGTGACTTTTAAACTTATAATTGCATTGTTTCATTAATCTCCTTATATACAGTAATTATATAATATCTACCAAATTGTTTATCATGTTTATCTCCCTTACAACCTTACAAAAAAGCACTGTGGTTATTATAGAATTTTATTTTTTATTTATTTATTTTACCAAATTATTTATTTTTACCAAAGTAACATTGTTATAACAGTTATTGTTACTATTTAACTAACCCAGTATTGTGACTATTGTTAATACTAATTGTAATAGTATAATTTGAATTTCCTTCAAAAGTGTAAAGAATTTTCACAATCCTTTATAATAGTTATTTTATTTTATTTTAATGCAGAAACCATTCATTTTTCATTATTTTCTTTAAAAAATGGCAATACAGTCAATATTTAATCAATCAAAATAGTATGTTTTAAATAGTATGGCAGCACCAACAATGTAATACCTTTCTCTGTCTCTCTCTCTCAAGGTGCCGAGTCGTTTCTTTCAGCCGTTCGGATCAGGCCCGCGGTCGTGTGTGGGGAAGCACATTGCTATGGTGATGATGAAGTCTATTCTTGTGACACTGTTGTCTCGTTTCTCTGTGTGTCCTGTGAAGGGCTGTACTGTAGACAGCATCCCACAAACCAACAACCTTTCACAGCAGCCGGTGGAGGAGCCCTCAAGCCTCAGCGTGCAGCTCATCCTCAGAAACGCTCTCTGATTCACCACTAACATATCTACTCCTGTGTCATTATTACCATGTATTTATCTACTGCTTTAGTAGTCAGTTCTTTGGATATTTGTGTTTAAATTTGTATGTAATTCAGTGTAAACGTAACTGTTGTTATAATATTGTGGCTTTCTGTGGATTCTGGGTGTTTTTTTAACTGTTTATAAAAGTGAATAAATGTATTCTTAAATGATGTAACACTAATTAATTCTTTTTTTTTTTTTTAAATAACATTTTTAACATTTAAAATTAGTAATGTAATTTTTACCAATTTTAAAATACAAAAATGTCAAATGTTTTTTGTTTTTTTTAAAGTGGAAAGCAAAAGCAAAACACACTAAAATTATGGAAAATAAACATACACAAATTTATACGGTAAAGAAATTGAAAAAGAAATAGAAAATGCATATTAAACAAATATAAAAAGTTCAGTATTTTGTAAAAAAAATAAAATAACATATAGGCTAGATAGCCTAAACAATGTTTCAATATTTTTGTGCATTTGCCCATTTTGCTAATTCACAAATTGTTTCATAATTCATGATTGTTTTACTGTTTGTTTAAAAAAATCTGCATAAAAGTAGCTAAAAATGATAAATAGAGACTCCAAAATTTTTTGAAAGACATATGTTTTATATCTTGTAATAAAATATAAGTAACATTTACGTGTTGATAATTGTAAAAAAAAAAAAAAAAAAAAAAATTTAAATAAACACTGCACTTCTAGAACACACCAGTCCTTGTGTTGCCTTAATAGGAAAGGGAGTTTTCCATTACTTGATAAATTATCAAATGTGTGGTGTATGTGTTTAGTTATGTGATAAAACACTTCCAGAATGTCTGTATTTTGTGTATGCGGTCATAAAGTAATTTTCATCAGCAGAGGGCACTGTTACACCATGTTAGGACAGTGTGGGCACTGCATGTAAATAAATGATCTGAACATCACAACTGTTTTCATTTAAATGATTGAGAATTAAGTCAAGTTATAAATTAGTTCAGTGAATTTAAAACTAGTTGGACTCAACAGATGTTCAGCAGACCTCATTTGTACAGCTCCTGTGTGTAGCTGGCAGGCAGCATAAGGGTCTCAGGGTCCATTAGCTTTCAGGGGCCATTTCTTCCATATGGGGCCCATAAAGCTGTCAGCCAACACATAGAGACCATGAACACACACCACTTAATAGATCATGAGCATATATAAACAGTCAAGATTAACGTACTTGGTATGCATATTAAATTATTTCTAAATGACATTTGCATTGGTTGTTTTGATGTATTATAATCATAATCAGGCTGTCTAAAGTGGACCATTCAGACAGACCGGATCCCTTATTGTTTTAGAATCAGTGGCCAACACTTATATGAAGACGGAAATGAATATGACGCATGTCTCGTTATTGCCGTGGTAACCTGCACAGCTGTGTTAGTGGCAACCAGACGACATTGTAGACAAATACACATTGTTACACTCGAACAAAACACACACCTGCCTGATCCAGAGATCTCCATGTCAATGCTCTCTAAACAGGAAACAGGAAAATGTTTATCACCAAACACATTGAGATAGTCATGCCTTCAGAGCGCTGAGAAACTGCACAAAAGAAGAAGAGCTACAGCTGAAATGAATAAAAGATCAAGAGAGCGTCATTTGGCCACTTTCATGACAATTCTCTAAATATTAACAGGAATAAATAAGTAAAGCATCTGTTAAATGAGTGGTCCTCCCAAAAATTAAAATGCTTCAAACCATTACATTCTTTCTTCAGAGGAACAGAAAAGGAAAGACAGTGCAAAATGTTCACGCTGCTCCTTTCCAAACAATGAAAATGAATGCTGATGTAATTTTAATTGCATTTAAAAAATGTATTGATTTAGTTATTTGAAAATATGATTAAGATGTGTACACTCACGTGTATTTAATGCACAAGGTTGTTACTTTGCATTCTGAGTCATTAAATTTGAACTTGAAATTGATGTGAAGGTTTTCCAAAACCAAATAAAACCAGCATGAATGCAGGATACATTCCTAAGAAATCCTGCATTTAAAGCTAATGTTTCATTATCTTGAACACTCTAACTTGTCATTGACCCACATGTCAAATATCTATAACCAACGTTTCCTTTGCTAATTCAAGGTAAACTCTATGATAAGAGAGGATGTCTTAAGCAGCCTGAAAAAAAGAAGCTGTTTAGCTTCTGTTTAGAAATCCCGCACTGAGATGAAATCTACAGATGTCCATCTAGACTGCTGTTCTCTCAGATGACCTTTGCCAGTCCAGATCAGTTTCACACTCAAACACAGCAAATAGATTTTTGCAAGAGATAAACTAAATTATCTGGTCTAACAGGAAGAAATGTTCAGAAGAAGAAGAAATCTGCTTTGCAAAACGCCAAACACCAGGAAACAGTACTGCCATGATCAACAAAATATGACGGGTGTTCTGGGTGGTGGCTTACTAATAGCAATAGCTATTACGAACTCTAGTAAAATACCCCAGTAAAGTATAACTTCCATGTCTGTCATTAGAGATCACCATATAAATGACCTGAGAACCATTTTCACCAACAACATTTCTCTCAGCTGTGCCAGATTCACGAGCGAAATCGCTCATTTGTTTTGATCTAACATCAGTCAAACGGGTTTGCAAAATGGTCTGAAATGGTTTGGATTCAGTTTGATTCATTTGGAAAATTCACTCGCGCGCTGAATTGTTTGCAGCAGTTTCACATCGAAAACTCGGAAATTCCATCGTTTAAACGTCTTTATCGATTGTTTTAAGCTTTATCGAACTCTGCTATGGTTGGCTTATAGTTGTGTATGTTTGACAGCCTATCACCTTGTCCTAACTACATGTGAAGCGATGCCGCGACTCGCGATTAAAAGTATCTTTTCCATGTTAAGCAGTGTTTTTGTCCTAACTAGCCATGACGGCGAAACGCAATATTTTTATTTTAGAAACGGTTTCTATTTCTATGAAGTCGCGGCTGGAACAAAAACATTAAAACTAGGCCTATATGACAGTAGATAATCTCAGGTGATTATGTGCTTAATTCAAATTTAAGCGTGTCTAATGTGAGTTTAAATATCATTTTGTGTGACCTTATACTGAAAGCAACAACAGATAGTTTACCTCAGGTCTTGAAAATAAATTAAAGCAAACATGTAGGTCCTACGTTCAAACTGTGAACTCATTGTAACCCACAAGTGTATTCCATTACAAAGATGGTATCAGTCACTCAGTATGTACACTTAATAATGTTAAAAAGGTTTATTATTTATTATTAGTATTTATTAATAAGATTATAAACATATACATTTTGTTGTGAGTGCAGTGCGCTTCCAGAGAGAGCACGCCCACACACGCTTCTGATTGGTTGTGATATTTGATTGATTCTGTCATGTGGCGTTGTCGCATCGTGTTGTCGGGTGACCGTGATTTCATTTCACCAAGTACAACATGTTCCTGGATCAACATCCTTGTTGATCCTGGAACAACATTCCAATTAACCAATCAGAATTAAGGTATAACTTTTCACGAAATGTCTGTTTTAGGCTTACGATCAGGGTTAGGTGCTTCATCATTTCACACTGATTTTAGGAATAAATTATGTGTAGGGTTAGCTTTAGGGGTAGGGATTGGGTTTAGTCTATATTTTTGGACAGTAATGTTCATCCAGGATCAACAAAAGATGTTGATCCAGGAACATGACTTACTTGGCAAAATCACGGCGACCGTGTTGTCGCGTCGCGTCTGGTGTGGACAGCCAAACTGCTTGTTGCGTCGCGTGTAGTTCGGACACGGTGTATGTCCTTCACAGATGGGCGCTGCAGTGACTTAGGTTAAAAACGCTTAAATACTCATATCAAACGATCTGTTTATTAGACAAAGCAATTGACCACATAATAAAATAGTTAGGCTACTCACACTTGTGTGTTGCGATATGACTGTCGGATAGTCGGCACAGCATCATCTTTTAGTTTTAATCTTTCTGAAAATCCTGTGTCAAATTGTGCCTTGTTTGTAAACAAATCCGTAAAAGCTCTTACTGATGGTGTCTGAAACTTCATTAAAAATAAAGTTCATCCACTCTTTCCTAATGTTAGGATCAGAAGGAAGGCAATGCAAAGACTGTGCACTGCACAGCGTCTTGTTGTCTTCGGAGCCATCTTTATTGTTTGGTTTCTGCATAGACCTGCATTCGCCCTTCTCGTTATTTACACTACATGCACGAATCAGTGGGCGGGGCTAAACAGGCAGCGATGTAGAAGCAGGCATTGATCTTCTTCTGCTGAGGCAGTGTTTATCCACACTATTACATCATAGAGCTGTACATTCCACAAGTCGTTTTGACAGACTGTTTTTAGACTAATGAGAACGTTTTGAGTTCTGAAACTTACAGAATGTTTTTATAATACAATGACCTCTTATATGTCAAAAGATGAAGGGAATTTTGGTTTCTCAGTTCATGACCCCTTTAATTGGGAAAAGTTCACAAATGTGAGTTGTGGATGTGTCCCTCCAGGAACCAGGTTGAGAAACTGCTTTAAACAATCATATTTCATAAAATGCTGCAGACAACAGAGAAGAAATCTTCAGTTGTATTAACAGTAAATAATGATGCAAGATGTGTGTGCGTTTTCATAATGGGATGGATGGCAGGTGAAGAGAAGCTATGAGCAGGTATAGGTAAAAGAGACAGCATTTTATAACACACACACACACACACACACACACACATTCGTGCACAAACGGCACTTAGATGCTGGCCAACCATAAAGATTACTGTAAAGCCCTCATCTATAGGCTGCATGTATACACACACAGACACACACTGTGCCCTGTCCCTTGACTCTTTTTTTGTGTTAATACAATGCTGTACTGATTTCTGCACTGCCGCTGCAATGTTAGCACTGGTTACCATGGAGATCATCAGCATCAATGAATATCACAAATCCTTGAGTCTTCTGAAATATCTGAAAATGAAAAGGATAAATGAAACGAAAGCAGGATGTTTCCTTTAACCCTGCAACTCTTCTTAGCACTACAATTGTTTCTTGTAAAACAGAAGTTTTAACTAAGAAATGGTTCACCCAAAAATGAAAACCTCATTTTGTTCTTTCTTCTGTGGTACACAAGAGGAGAGTTTTAGTCCAGTTTTAGTCCAATATCCTGGCTGCTCTTTTCCATTGAACTAGAATGAACCAGAATGAGGGATACTACTCTAAAAAGAATATGAAAGCACCATAAAAGTATCTTCATTTTCGGTTATGGGTGAACTGTTCCTTTAAGTAAAGTTAGCCTGACATGTTTGTCTTCTGTGGCAAAGACAAACAAGGACACTTTGCTTTATATTTAATCAAAGCAAAGGGAATAACTTTCCTCTTATTAAAATCAAACTGGCACAGAGAGACAGAGAGAAACAGAAAACCGTTAGCTCTTTCATTCAGCATGGGCACTTTTCCAGTTCTGAGATCACATCAAAGTTACATTTCACTTCAGATCTGGCTTTGGCGTCAGACAGATCAAATCCTCAAGACACTCTGTGGTTTTAGAAAGGCTCTATACTGAGCCCTCTGTTACTGTGTGAAACTAACCCAGAACAACTTCCTACATGTTATTATTATTAATGTTTTTATTTATGAGACTAGAGTCACAACCCTTTAGAAGCAATTTTCCTTTTAATTAAATCATATGTATTCTGGGATCTAGTGGTGTGTTTTGATCTTCTGAAAATTGGAAGTCCACCCTCTACATAGTAAATAAAAAAACGTTCAGTTCTATTTGATGTTTCAGGCTTAAAAGAGGTTTGTACCTTAAACAGCATTTACATAGCCCTACATTACAGGTATATATAATTTATTAAAGCCAAGACACATCAAATCTCAAAATCAGGTTTATGCTTTTAAAAAAAATTGTATATGGCCAAAAAAATAACTTTTATTACAGTAACAAGCAATTCATGTAGCTTGTTATTTGACTATTATTTGTAGATCCCGTACTTTTCTGACCAGTAATTATTTAGATTAGTAATGAACTATTCTTATTAAACCTAAGGGGTTGCTAAAGACATGTTTGCTCACAGATTGTCATTTCAGTTTTACTTTAATTCAGACATGATGTGGTGATTTCAAAGTGGGTGAGAAGTTACCCAGCAGGCACCTTGATAGCAATTTGACATCAAATATTAGTCAAGTTTTGATCAAGATGCTGTAACATAATTTTAAATTCAGTTTGGATGGCAATTTTTTTTCCAGTGGTAATTGGGTGAAATTAAGAACTTAATCCCACACTTAAATTGGTTTAATGTATATGTATATTTGACATTCAATTTATATCAAATCAATGTAATGTCAAAATTTTGACATCAGTTTGATTTGCATATTTGACCTGTTTTTTGATGTCAAGCTGACGTCTTTTCAACATCAATTGCCCACTGGGTAACATTGCAAACAGCCCTGATTTTTAAACAGTTTGACTCATTTAACCCGGTTTATGTACATTTGGGAATTCATATGTATAAGCATATATTATTCAGTGACAACAAAACACTGCCTCCTCTCATGTGACTTATCACATTTATTTTGTTGTTCTCCCATTCACCACTTTAGAAACGTTAATCAAATTTTTAACAGCACGCTGTTTGCGTGTATGATTTTTTTTTTTTTTTGCCTCAATGGAGAAAACAACCATGCTGTGAAAATCGCACACAGCAATAAAAAAGTGAGCCATAAGCTTCCTAAACCAAACTACCTGTGAAAGCAGTTCTATGAATAAGCAGGAAATCTATCAGATATAATAACAGTCGCACACCCACATGCACATTCATTCGCCATTTACCAGAAAAAATACCAGAGGCTTTTAGAGGCAGTTTGTGGTTTGCCTGAACTTAAGATTGTTCTGGCACTGCAAATTGTGGATTGTATTTTTCATGTCAGGGTTTCAGGGAATGTATTTGGCAGTAACTTCTTGAGCCATGCCGTTCCCTCCAGGGTTTAATCTCAGACTGAATTAGACAGCAATTAACTCCCATTAAAGTGTGGTTTCATCTCTTTCTGTCTCACTGGCAGCAGCATAAGTGTGTGTGTGTTTCTATAATAGACTGTATTTATGTGTACAGGATTAATGGTAATTAATGCATGTTGTTAGCTGTGTCACATAAGGCAGTGACCCTGGCTGGCTGTGTTCGTAATGGAATAATAGTGTAGGGTAGACTGTGCACAGTTGGAACACTTTTGGCTTTTTACATTAAACCTATAACTAGTTAATATTTTCCACAGTTGGTTCGTAAAGATGAGAAGTATTTTTGTTCCAATTGTATCACATCGGGTACAGTTAAATCAGAACTATAATAGAGTTGAAACACTAATTTTTAATGCCTTAAAATAGCCTAACCAACTAATTTACCAAAAATATTAACGTCTTAAAAGATACCATTCTACACATTTGATTTTAGCTCTTCATTGTATTCCTGTTCTTTATTATATTCAGTATATCCACATCTAAAAGTTAGTTTCACTGTAAATTACTGAACAACTAAGATTAAGAGTTCAGATTAGGAATAGCACATTTCTAAAACGCTGAACAACAGTTTTCAATCAAATATTCAACAGTTAAAAACCAGCTCATTGTACAACTGTAAAAAGCAAAACAAATGACATTCTCTCAGGCAGCAAGTGAGTAACTCACTCACTCATTTACATAATCATAAATCAACTTACTCTTATTGAGTTGCTAATTGTGGTGTCAGATGCAGTTGTGGCCTCCATTAGTTCATCCTAAATGTCTAGGCCTTGACAGCATCTGACACAATAGCATTCTACAGCGGGTACAGTTGGTATAGTGTGTTTCAGCTGTACCCCACTGACCACCCCATACATTTCTCTAAATTGCACGATAATACTGAAGGGCACCATATTATGATATATATGGTATGCCAATTTTTAGAGCACAGACTAAAGATCACAAACATCAAAGTTCGGGTTTATGGTCATAAAGGGACAAAAGGCTATTCAATGTTAAAAGGGGAGGGTGAAGTAAAATTCTTACCCCTAAAAATGGACTTTGTATGATGTCTTCATATCTGCTTACTGCACAGTGTATACTGTATATACCTGCTATTTAGTGAAAGAGTATGCAGTGACATTTCCCATGTTGCATAAGCAGAGATTATTGTCTAGTTATTTTGTGCAAATTATTCCTTTTGCTCAAGTGTTTGTAAACATGAATTTTACATACATATAATGCTGCAATACAATACAGGCCTAATATTGTAATGGATGCACATGGTTGTGGAACTTTTCTGTGGCACTATATGGAGAGAGTTTAATGACAGCAATTACTTGTTTCATGATCATTTCAAAATCACCTTCTGAGTTCTGAGAGCATTCTCACTTCAAGATCAGTCTGAGACATGTACTTGACTCTGACTAATGTGAGATGGCCTGGCACGATAGACAATATAACGATAGTCCTTTCCAGAAAATCTGACCTACCTGCTCTAAATTACCATAAGCACATCTCGCCAGTCAGAAAAGGCTGTTGCAATGTACTCCCACTGGAATAAATGTGCTGAAATTTTCTAATGCAGGATGTCCTGCAATCATGGATGACTCTGTGTTGAACCTTATCTTTACATTAAAAGGACACATATAGAGGTAGCCAAATGAACCAAAGAGCTGCGGAAATGTATTTTGTCATTTGTGTTCATATGCTTTTTAACAGCATAGGCAGAAATCGTGAGGGGGTTGGGACCCCCATCTGAGGGTTGTGTGGTCATTTGCCATGCTTCTTATATGGTCATTTGCATTGACAAGTTAAAGTTGTTAATGATGTTTGCTGCACAATATTTGACTGGAAGGGTAAAAATGAGCTTCATATCAGGCACAGAGATGAAATAGTGCAGTAAGACCACATTTATTTGAATTATTTATTTATTTGAATTGCTGTAGACTATATTACTCCAGGGCTGCAGGTGGCAGTGTTTTAATCACAAGAAATGACATCAACAATAGAGGTTTACATGGCCATGAATGTACTTTGCCTATGTGAGGTTGGTAGAAAAACATCCAGAATAACCAGAAGGACACAAAAGGGCAAATGTCAGTCACTGCCATTGAGAATATAGCCAACACATTTGTAGCCTTGAAAACCCACGAGGGTCTAAAAGATGTTCCACCAAATAAAAGAAAAGGCCATGAATGACGAAGAGTCAGCTGTGATTGGACAAAAACTACAACACTTTCACTTATGAACTTTAACGTGAGTGGGTCGAGGGGATTGACTGCTTCACTGGACTGAACTGGGACATAAATTGGACTCAAAGAGAGAAAGTTCATGACCATCTGTCTATTAAGATGTGACAGTTGACTACACACACCCTCAGCCTGAGGCACTTCCACGCCATCTGCCACCACACTGACCCTGCTGAGAGCCACAAGCTATCAGACACTCCTGAAGGACAAACAGATCACGGGACAGACACAACGACAGCTGCACAGACAAACAGAGAGAAGCTTCTAAAGAAAACTCAATTCTGCAAGCTTCACGGCAATCAGAACATATTTGACTTTAGTTTGCAGTGATGTTGGACCAATGATGTTTCACTGTGGGTGGAGTTTTCAGTAGACAAGTGTGTGAGGTTTGTTTGAATCACTTGTTTTCTGTTATGATAGAGACAAAAAGATGGTCCACTTATAGATACTGTATATTAATGAGAGAAATCGTAATGCTCTATATGAAGGTTGTAGTCCAACCTTACAGTTAAAAAGAGCCAAACTACTGTTTGCACATTATATGGACCAGACTAAACAAATTGTAATGCACTTCAAATCTCAAAAGTTTTTTTTTTTTTTAACTGTACTTGTAAATAATATAATATTAATGAAATAAAGGGCCGCTTAAGTGTACTTGAAAAAACTATATACTTTATGACTGTTACATGCACTTTGTGATAATAACAAATTAAACGTTTTACTTTACTGTACATTTTAAATCATTAAGTTTTAACAATCTTTTGTCATGCTTTAAAATACACTTGTTTTGATGTGTTGACTAGCATACTAAAGCACAAGCAAAGGACTTATTTTTTTCTGTTTATTTTTTGTTCTTTTATATTAAATTTAAAGTTAACATATATTCAATGTATTAAATTGCAACTTCAGTATTAAAAATGTGTAATTACAATAACTACATGACAAGTTGCAATAGAAATGACATTTTAGTTTACCATAAATGCTTGTCAGTAGATTCGGCAGTACACTTAAACCATATTTCAATATGATAGTAATTATGAAATTACAGATGTACTTAAGTGACTGTCTTGTATGATTAAGACTCTCCCTGTGTACCAAACCACCTGAATGATGTCATCGGAGGGCACTTTGGGAAGCATTCATATACTGCCTCTAAAGTCATTCTAAACATAATTAAAAAAAACTCTAAAAGTGAGTTCCAAATGACATTATTTTTAAGCCCCAAACGTTTCTGCACTCCAGAGCTTTCACAGCGGATGGTAAAGACAGTGTGGTCATTTCTGATGGTAAACTCTTTGTTGTTTGAACTCTCTCAGTGCAGATTTGCTTAAACAGTGGTGTAAGAAAATAGCTCAACACTTTAGGGACTAAAACCTGACTTTTTTCACAGATACATTTACATAGCATATGCGCACACCTTGGTGACTGCATTCTTTTTCAATAATTCAATGAAACCTTGACAACGATTCCTTTTTGAATCAATGTACTTATGTCCGTTACTCTTTCTAATGTTACATCAGGGGAATGTTCTAAAAAACAGCTGACTCAGTGTTCTGTTCTCTTCTTTTTAAAGAATGTCAAAAGATGTCCTTGCACTGTCCTCTTGGCCTTTTTTAAAGAGTGCAAATCTGACAAATACTTATATGACCTTGTGCACAGCTCATTGGAATATTGAGATCTGATTGGCCATTAGCCATTATTTATAGCTCGTAAATTATCATATGTAAAAATGATAAATATTTGCATTAGATGCTTTATATAAAACACTAAACCATTAATCTAAATAGCATGGTGGTTTTACAGAGAGGATGCTTTTGGGCATTTTTTTTTTTTCAACAAGAGACATGTCATCCCCTCTCATCTCCCTTCAAATCGAACACTGGTTGGTGTCAGATTTTATATCTGATTTGAAATATGTTTTTGAAATATAATCCAGACAAATGATTTTGGTCTTTCCATTCAGATGAGCTGTACTTGCATGAATACAGCTGCTAAGACTTTGGTTATACTTAAGAAATAATCTGTATTATTACTTTTGGAGGGACAGAAATCAATCTAAATTCAAGCTTATGATTGATGACAAATCAATCAAAAGCTGCAGGAAAATGACATTATGACACTAACTAACTGATGGCACAGCAAGAACGGACACAGTTCCAAACCCTTATCAAGCAGCTATACAGATCTGAAGGCAGGAGACAAGGGAAAACAATCCAAGCATGGTACAAAATCTACTTTATATAATAAAAAAGGAATTCTTTCATCACAATACACAGCTACTTCAAATGACCATCAAAAGAGAGCGATGCTTTTTGCCCTCATAATGGTGTAGTTACATCATCTACCAGCAGGGGCTAACTAGATCACACTAACCAGCAAAACCAGCCTTGACCTGCTGATGGCACTTTGTTACTCTATTATTTTTGAGCTGGATGATGTGGCAAAGTCAATCTAATAAAACACCTTCAACACCACTGTCATTTCTTATTCGCTTGTCCATCCCAAAAACATTTTCTAACATTAAAAACCAAACTTGCCCCTAAAATAGCACCCAACAATGTCTGAATGAAAAAAACTCTCCAACATACAAAACATTCCTCACAGGCAAGAGATCAGCTTAAAGGGAGAGACAGAGTTTTCCTCCTCTTAATGTTTTTGTAGGCATCACAATGTCGAGCTGAGGGGAGAAGGGGGAGGAGGGACACAGAAAGAGAGAGAGAGGGGGGCAGAGGGAGGGGAAGGAAGCAAACGAGAGGAGAAAGTGGAAGCAAGAGAGTGTCAGTGAAAGAAAGCAGTCTGACTGCACAGAAAAGGTGCTCGGCAAACAGCGCACACTCATTGAGTCAGTGATATTCTGAACACGGAGAGCTGGTGCATTTGAGCTCAAGAAAACAGTTTTCAGTGCAGAGAGACAGCACAGAGACAGAGAAACAGAGGAAGTGGAGTGAAAAGAGAAGAGGAGAGGAGAGGAGAGGTTCTTCGTGGAGAGATGGACTCAGATTCTGGGGATCAGAGTGAAGGAGAGCTCTCTCCAGGTAAGGGATCAGTCCTCTCGTTCTCATCTTCTGTTTCTCAAACTCTGTTCACAGCTGTCTGGCGTTTGCAGGTGAGCACAGACACGTGCTGCTACTTTTCTCATTAACACATTAAACATTCATCATCGTACTCATCTTCCTCGCCCAGCGTGACAGCCTGTGACAGGGCGTCCATCCGCCAAGTGCTTGTAGCGTCTCTTCAGAGCTTTGTGTCTGTGGTTCTGCTCTCTGAGGAGAAGTTAATCTGTGATATTTGAGCTGGCTGAACACAAGGGCGGTGGAAAATTGAACAGCAGCACTTTGGTTTATGGCTGGCAAGGTTCACAGACTCAATATAAACTGGCAGACAAACCTAAAACAACCTTGTGGTCACGATAAAGAAGAAGTGTAATCTCACTGAAGGAGTTGTGAAAGGAATTTCAAAAGAGCTCAGTGCTCAGTATTGCCAAGATACCAACAGTTTGAATCAAAAGTCAGATATCTCATATGAATTCATCAAATCCTTCCAAGACCAAATGATCTGAGCTGTGCTATGCGCATTCAGATACTCTTCCTGTATGCCAGCATCATATATTTTAATGATAACAACCTTGAAAGATACATACTGTAACTAAGAACTTCTAAATTACATGCTGGTATTTTTACAATCAACTACCAACATTTTGCAGTAGCCTATCTTTGTATTTAGCATATAGACTCCTCACACACAAAATCCTTCAATTCTCTTGAGTTAAAAGAATTTACCTAGGACCACCCGATTTTTCATTTAATTTCACTAAAACTAGACATTTTTCACCTAGAGCGAGTCTCCACAAAATTAGTTTCAGGGACCTTTCTGTGGTTAAGTGTTTAGTCATGGACAGAGTTAAAATACAGTCTCACTGGTTCTCCATGGCTCACTTTTACTTGGGATCACAGTTGATCTGCAACTGAAAGAAATGAACGTTTTAAAAATGTTGATCTTTCCCATTCAGTAGTTAATGACCAGTGAATGTATTATAAATATAGTCCATACAACCTGTGTGCTATATTCTTCTGAAGTCATATCATAGCGTTGTATGTGGAATTTCAGTTGTTATTTGCTGAAAATCTTTTTTGCAGTTCAAATCATATGAGCTTAAAGGAACACGCCACTATTTTTGAAAAATAATAGTTTTTAAACAGTTGAGTTTTACCGTTTTCGAATCCATTCAGCCGATCTCCGGGTCTGGCGGTAGCACTTTTAGCTGCAGCTTAGCATAGATCATTGAATCTAATTAGACCGTTAGCATCTCGCTCAAAAATGACCAAAGAGTTTCGATATTTTTCCTATTTAAAACTTGACTCTTCTGTAGTTACATCGTGTACAAATCCTTCAATTCTCTTGAGTTAAAAGAATTTACCTAGGACCACCCGATTTTTCATTTAATTTCACTAAAACTAGACATTTTTCACCTAGAGCGAGTCTCCACAAAATTAGTTTCAGGGACCTTTCTGTGGTTAAGTGTTTAGTCATGGACAGAGTTAAACTACAGTCTCACTGGTTCTCCATGGCTCACTTTTACTTGGGATCACAGTTGATCTGCAACTGAAAGAAATGAACATGTTTTAAAAATGTTGATCTTTCCCATTCAGTAGTTAATGACCAGTGAATGTATTATAAATATAGTCCATACAACCTGTGTGCTATATTCTTCTGAAGTCATATCATAGCGTTGTATGTGGAATTTCAGTTGTTATTTGCTGAAAATCTTTTTTGCACTTCTCAAATCATATGAGCTTAAAGGAACACGCCACTATTTTTGAAAAATAATAGTTTTTAAACAGTTGAGTTTTACCGTTTTCGAATCCATTCAGCCGATCTCCGGGTCTGGCGGTAGCACTTTTAGCTGCAGCTTAGCATAGATCATTGAATCTAATTAGACCGTTAGCATCTCGCTCAAAAATGACCAAAGAGTTTCGATATTTTTCCTATATAAAACTTGACTCTTCTGTAGTTACACTGTATACTTAGACAGATGGAAAATGAAAAGTTGCGATTTTCTAGGACGATATGGCTAGGAACTATACTCTCATTCCAGCGCCTATTTTCAGGCGCTGCGTAATATCATTGCGCCTGCTGCGAGATGCTAACGGTCTAATCAGATTCAATGATCTATTCTAAGCTGCAGCTAAAAGTGTTACCGTCAGACCCAGAGATCGGCTGAATGGATTCGAAAACGGTAAAACTCAACTGTTTAACTCTAGGGGAGTTGGAAAATTAGCCTATTTTCAAAAATAGTGGCGTGTTCCTTTAAGCAAATTTAAACTTGAAAACATGTTACTGACATCAGTATTACAACTGATTCTCACGTCGCATAACCAACCACAACATACCAACTTTTAATATGCAATGACATTAGAGAGCTGAGGGGAAGATTATCAGTAAATAATGATATAAACTTTGGTCTGTTCCCACCTGAAAAAAATATATGACTTCGGAAGACTAATAAGAATATAGCCAATTATAGGGATTGCTTTTATGGATTTAAACTCCTTTTTGGAGTTTGACCACCCATGGTCACTATATATTTTGGTGGTTTGTAAAAGAGCAACATCAACATTCTTCACACTCTTCTTCAACATTCTTTTTTTTTGCTTCACATGAGGAATACTGTAAGTCATTCAGGTTTGAGAAGACACGAGAGAGAGTAAACGATGACCAAATTTTCACATTTGGCAGATCTATTCCTTTAACTGCAGGACTCCCTCCATCCATTCCTGATGAAGCGTAAATGTGGTAATGTAAGTTGTATGTGTAAGTCATTACATTGTTGGGGCGTCTGACAGACTGTCTCAGTTCTGTATGTTTGTGCTCTGAGAGCTGCTCTGTGGCCGTCTGAGGGAAAGCTTAAGTTCTTTAGCTACTATGAGGTTTGGCTGAAGGTCTCACTCAAAAGATCTCTGGAGTTGTGGACTGGAGAGGGAGATGATCTTTCATGTTTCTGCTCTGCCATTGGCCGATCAACTCTGGTGTTTATTTTCTCTCCATCTTCTTAGCTGAATAAGCCACCAGTTTGCCTCTAGTTTCAGCCTCAGAAGACATGGCCACAGACCACCCAAATGCATTGGCAAAAAAAAATGGCAAGTTCTGAAGGAAATTACCAGTTTCAGTATGATTGGATGCACTACACAACTTCAAGAAACAAAGACATGCAGGTTTTTTCATATGTCTACCTGCACTGGAAACCATCAGCAGTAGTTTGCCAAATGGTGGAGAAGACATATTCGAATGTCTAGTTGCAGTGTAGATGAGTGCACTTTAAGCATCTTAAATGCAGTTTAATGAGTTCTGACAGCCAACTAATAATTTAGCTGTAAAGGTTAAACGAGTTTTTATCCCTGTGATGGCCATCCATTCAAGATGTTTCCATATCCCATATACATACGAGTCCCTAGAACAGGTTTGGAGAATGGATGGATGGTTAAATGAGTTTAGATTTCTGTCTGCGATGAAGTAGACTCAATTTGAGCTCTTATATTCCCCCTATGGGATTACTAATGCATGGAGTTGATTATATAAGGCAATGCATTTAAACTGTAAAAGTAAAGTTAAAGAGGTGGCAATATGCAGGAACAACTGACACACTGCAATGTAAATGGCTGCTCTTATGCTCTGGTGATTAATTAGAAGATTAGATGGGCCTACTCCTTGTTTAAAAACTTAATTTAAGGTGCCTGGACTGCAGTGGTGGAGATATGCTATAGAGTCTGTACAGTCTCAGTAATGTATGCCAGATAGCAGTACTCCGCTGCAGACCAGTCTCCCTTAGATTCAGTACACAGATTAGAGGATAAGGAGCACGTGGAAATGAGATATTTCCATCCCACCCTGCACACATACATTTTTCCTCACATACACATGCTGTCCTCATGATGACTAACTACAGAGCTGATTAGAGACACTAGAACGCAAAGCCACATGTGACTCTGCAACTCAAGATGAAAAATCTACTGCTCAGAGGACATTTCATATCTCTTAAAGAAGAGATATAACTGATATAACTGTAGATTGAAAAGATAGAACTGTAGAACTGAATATGTTGGAAAGAACAATGCTGGCATGCTGCTTTACTTACACACTGCTTTTAGCACTGCACTATGGATTTCTTTCCTATGACTGGTCTGTCCTCTCTCAGATCAACAGGGATATATTAAATATACAACAAAAGAATTCACATGAAATTTACGAACCAACATGTCTTCCATTGTGAAAAATAAGTACACTGAATTGTACTAATTATGGACTTAGTATAATCTTTAAAGTATATTTTTAAAGACTTCACTTGCTGATAATATAATTAAAAGGAAATAAAATATTACTTAAGATTACTTAAAGAGAGTACACTTTCTTGACTATGCAATTATGTCAAATTAAACATTTTGCTTTAAAGTCCATTTTAAATTATTGTTTTAATAAAATTTGTCATGCTTTACAGAAATACACTTATTTTAATGTGTTGACTTACAAAAGCACATGCAAAGTACTTGATTGTAGTGTGTTATGCAATATTACTTTTAAAGTTAATATATTTTAAATGTACGAAATTGCAACTTCATTGCAAATGTGTAGTTACAAATATATTTAAATACATGATGACTTACCAGATTCAACATTAACGTACATTTTATTTTTCTATAAATGCTTGTCAGTACATCTGTTACTTAGTACATTTTTATCCATACATGCATTTCAAAGACAATAAAGTAACCATGAAATTACATATAAAGATGTACTTAAGTCATACTTAAGTGGGTCAACAGTAAAAAAAAAAAAGTACAGGTATATTTAACATAAATTTGAACTGCAACACAGTTGCAATACAGTTTTATTAACACAATTAAGTGACTGAAAACATAACCTATACTAAAAACCTGTCTGATTTGGGTTTCAGGTACCCAGAAGAACAGATGTACTCAGGTTGTTTGTGTTAAGTCTGTGTGTCAATATAAGTCAGTAGGGAATTCAAAACTGCAGACACTGTTTAGAATGTCAGTTTTTCAAAAACCCAGCAGTTTTCGGTGGATACTGCTGAAATGTTTTGCATTGGGTCAGGGTGTGTGTTTTAGTAATCAAAGGTCTTGATGTACTTCCTGGGACATGTGTCCATCTTTAGATTCTCTTTCTGGAGAAATGCGATGAGTTAGCGTGGGTGCATGTTTGTTGTGTCAGCAGGCTTTCTGAACCAAAGCAGTCTGGCACATCAACAACATCCACTTTCACACATGAAACCTGTTAAATTGCAATACAATTGGCTCAATACCTTTTCCAGTGAATGTACCACATTTGCAATTCATGCAACAACTTATTGCAACAAAATATTTCAATCATTCACACTTTAGCACTAAAATTCTGTGTAAAATTGTGAAATTGTGAATTTTTTTACAGTAGCCTGTTAACTAATTTCTTGCATCTGTTTATTTTTGTGTTTAGCATATTGTTGGTTTTATTTCATATTATTGAAAATCACTGATCTATGGCCCACAGCAATCTGTTCAGTTTAGTTTTGTGGTCTTTTAAAACTTGTTAGTTGTTTGTATATGTAAACATGCAGACTACTATCTAAAAGCAGGTACATTAAATGTGAACTGGGTCCAATAGTAGGAAAATTACTTATTTTGGAATTTACATATGGGCCAGAGGGAGTATTCTCACACTAAATGAATGCTTTAAATCAACAGGACTAATTATACAGTTTACTTTTAACTGAGTTAAGTCCAGTTCTGAGCCACGTGAGATCCAGCTGTTCTAAGATCACCACCTCAATCCACAAAACAGTAACAAGCTTCTTTTTGATCAGTTTTACTGATATCTGACCTGTAGTACCACACGACCAACCAGCAGTTCATCATTACACAACCGACACATTGCAGAGAGAGACAGTGAAGCCACGTGTGGACCAGAATGAAGGCAAACCGCTCTCTGTTTGTGCCTCTGTGTCCTGCCGGAGGAAAATAAGCCCCACCAAAAAGATAAAAGGAAAACGAGAGAGTAAGAGAGAATGTGAGAGAGTTTTTCCTCCTTCAGCATGAAAAATGTGTGCGTAAATGAGAAAAATAACCATCTAAACACTCTTCTGAGCTTTTTGGCACTCTATATTTAATTCCGCAAGAGGGAAATAGTCGTAATTTTAGCTCAAAGACAGAGAGAGGGGGGAAAGAGAGTGAGAGACCGAGAGAAATTGTGCTGAAATAGGGGAATATTTCTCATCCACATTTAACAAGAATCACATCAGTGGAAACAGACAAAAGTATGAGTGACTATAAACTCTCCCTGAGGCGTACCACAGCCATTTCCACTGCTCTCTCCTATTAAACAGAGGAATGCTATAGTAAAGCACTGTTAATTGAACTGCCTGGGGTCTGTCAGGGGTTTATTAGCCTCCGCGTCTGTATTCAGATAATAACAATAATAACGACATTAGTATTTCCAGAAGGAACTAGCTGTGCTCGAAAGGCAGCAAAAGAACAGTGTTAAAGTTTCAGATAAGTTGAAGCGATCTATGCATGCAAGAAGAATTCAGTATGCAAATGTCCTCATAGCCAGTGGTTATGTTTTGAATGCTGAACATGCTACCAGTGTAAGTCAATAGGAGATTTGAATTCAAATTTTAATCTTATATATCTTTGAAAGCATACTATTCATCATACTATTTATGTTTCTATATGTATACCGAAGACAAAATGTGAGTATTCTGTATTAAATACATAATGAAATATAAGGATGACCAACATTTATGCTCAAACATGCAAAAGTCTCACAACACCAACCATTTTATGGCTGTTTCAATGCTATTTGAAACTTTCAACAGCAGCTGCAGCGCAATTTTCTCTTTTACTTGGAAGGTGTAAAGGGATACTCACATAAAAATTTACTTTTTTTTTATAATAATCTCTGCGAGTCAATATAATGTGAGTGAACATGGCCTCCAAAGTTGACACTTCAAAAACCACACAAAGCGAACGTGCACAACTACAGTTGATGAATCAATGACTTCAGAAGCAAAACGATAGGTGTGTGAGGAAAAATACTAGCATTTTAAACTCTTTTTTTTAACTACAAACCATCGTTTCTGGTCAACTGTCATACACGGGTTCACAAGTTCTTACTTGAAGTAAACATCAGCACCTGAAGCTCATATGAGAAGTGACATGGATATTTCACAACATGCTGACATTTATGTCATGTGAAAAATAGTATGCAGTACACATTAGGCAAAAAATAGTAGGCAGTATACACTATTGCACAGTAGGCAGTATTATATTCCTTTGGCATCATATCCTCTTTCTTTCTGTCTGTGTTGTGGGTCTATACAGTAGTTTTAGGGTGTGTATTGGTGTAGATCTTTATGTCCTTTAGCTCTTGAGTACTTTTATGCATCCAAAATATTACAATCGAACACTCTGTCTCGATGTGACAGACAGAATTGTTCCCGACTGCTCCATTTTCAAAATTAATATGCATAACTCATAGAATAAATGACTTCTATAATTATAAAAGCATCCATTTGGAGAGATGTGAGAGTGTGTGAGCCAAAAGTGAGACAGTAACCCTCACACAAACATATCAGGGTTATGAGGAAGCTGGAGTGATTCAGGCTGAGAGCTTTTCTGGACAGGAAGTCACCCACTGAAACTGAGATTGTGGTCAGGAGGGGGGTGGGCAGCTTCTACGCTAGTGACACGAGTCGTCTGTACCTAGATGTGCGTTTTGTTTCCTTCTGACCCAGCTATACTTTTTTATATACAAAAGTGACCCTAGAAGCTAACTCTGGTAAAAACCTCCTTTTTTGAGAAGCTCAAAAGAAAAATGCATCATGAAGGACTGAATGTCTTTATTCTTTAAAAAAAAAAAAAAACGGTTTGGCTTAGGGCTTAGTCTGCATTTACAACTTGATTTAAATTTTCTGGGGAAAAAGTGAATGGTGCTAACATCATACTGCAAACCTTGATGGTAGGGTGTAGTGTGTGGTTGCCATGCTGTTTCTAGGGTGTTGTTTGGTGGGTTTTTTAGTGTTTTTAGCACACTGTTCTGGGTGGTTGTTACAGTGGGAATCTCATATTCGTCCTAAGTCATAAGAGCTCGTACTGAATACTTCACCCAAAAATTATAATTCTGTCATCATTTATTCATGCTAATATCATTTCAAACCTGAAAGACTTACTCTTTGTCTGTGGAACACAAAACAAGATATCAAGTCAAGTCACCTTTATTTATATAGCGCTTTTAACAATACAGATTGTGTCAAAGCAACTGAACAGCATTAATTAGGAAAATAGTGTGTCAATAATGCAAAAATGACAATAGTAAACACTGATTTTTCAGTTAAAGGCAGTTCATCATTGAATTCATTCATGTCATCATCCAGCTCAGTTCAGTCTAAATAGTATCTTTGCAATCATTTGCAATCAAATCAACGATATCGCTGGAAATGAAGTGAAATCATCGTCCTCTGAAATACATCAACTTTGCGCTGTGGATCGCCGGATCGGCTTTCACCGTGGACGAAGCGGACGTGGAGGACTATGATGTAACAAGAGCTCGTTCAAATACTGAGGTGCTAAACCATTCAGGGCTTTATAAGTAATTAGCAAGAATTTAAAATCTATACGTTGTTTAATAGGGAGCCAGTGCAGTGTTGACAGAACCGAGCTAATATGGTCATACTTCTTGGTTCTAGTAAGAACTCTAGCTGCTGCATTTTGGACCAGCTGGAGTTTGTTTATTAAGCGTGCAGAACAACCACCCAATAAAGCATTACAATAATCTAACCTTGAGGTCATAAACGCATGGATTAACATTTCTGCATTTGACATTGAGAGAATAGGTCGTAATTAAGATATCTTGAAGTATTTGAAGTTCATGAGATTTTGTCATCTTCTATCATTCGCCAGTTGAAAGTAAGTACTGAATGAGTAACAAGCCAAAGTTTAATACAAAGTTTGTTCAGAGATGCAGACAGTAAACATTGGTATTGCTTGTGTGTCCACAAATTTGCTGGCTTTGAGCCTGTGGAATGTGCACAAACACACGTTTGCTTTTTCGATAATGGTGGGGACGTTCCATTAACCTACAGTATTTTGTTTTTATACTGCGTAAGATCACTTAGAAAAGATGATTTCATCAGGTGGCATTAATGTTTGTAGCAAGGGTGCAGAATGAGATATACAGACATGTAAAAAAAAAAGTAGTAAACATTAGCATACTTTAAAAAAATTTACAGAAATAATGTACTTTAAAAGAGTGATTTAATGTAGTTTGGGACACTTAACTGCATGTAAATGAAAATGTGTTATAATTTATATAAAATGTAATTAGGTAATCTTTAGAGAGCTTTTTTGACCCACTTAAGTAGGATTTAAGAAATCTTTATATTTAATGTCAAAATTACTTTTATTGTCATTGAAATAAGGTTAAATAAGTGTACAGCCAAATGTACCGACAAACATTTATGGTAAACTGAAATATACTTTAATGTAATTTCTATTGCAAGTTGTATCTTAATCATTTAAACGAATTTGTAATCACACATTTGTAATGATGAGGTTGCAATTTCAAACATTTGAAATATATTAACTTTTAAAGGGGTCATCGGATGCAAAATTCACTTTTACATGTTGTTTGAACATAAATGTGTGTTGGCAGTGTGTGTACACAACCACCCTATAATGATAAAAATCCACCCAGTGGTATTTTTTTAATCTCTATAAATAATATCCCCTTTTTCAAATCAGGCCATTCTCTAATTCTTGGCTGTGTGACCTCACACAGACCAAGGCCCCTCCTATGATAGTTGATTGACACGGCTGTTTAACCTTAGACCCGCCCATATGATTTCAGGTGGCATTAATGTTTGTAGCATACAGGGTGCAGAATGAGATATACAGACATGTAAAAAAAAAAGTAGTAAACATTAGCATACTTTAAAAAAATTTACAGAAATAATGTACTTTAAAAGAGTGATTTAATGTAGTTTGGGACACTTAACTGCATGTAAATGAAAATGTGTTATAATTTATATAAAATGTAATTAGGTAATCTTTAGAGAGCTTTTTTGACCCACTTAAGTAGGATTTAAGAAATCTTTATATTTAATGTCAAAATTACTTTTATTGTCATTGAAATAAGGTTAAATAAGTGTACAGCCAAATGTACCGACAAACATTTATGGTAAACTGAAATATACTTTAATGTAATTTCTATTGCAAGTTGTATCTTAATAATTTAAACGAATTTGTAATCACACATTTGTAATGATGAGGTTGCAATTTCAAACATTTGAAATATATTAACTTTTA
The DNA here is from genome assembly GCF_001515625.1 of Sinocyclocheilus rhinocerous. Lineage (NCBI taxonomy): Eukaryota > Metazoa > Chordata > Actinopteri > Cypriniformes > Cyprinidae > Sinocyclocheilus > Sinocyclocheilus rhinocerous. The sequence goes on from NW_015635519.1 coordinate 94,271, forward strand.
AAGGGGTCATCGGATGCAAAATTCACTTTTACATGTTGTTTGAACATAAATGTGTGTTGGCAGTGTGTGTACACAACCACCCTATAATGATAAAAATCCACCCAGTGGTATTTTTTTAATCTCTATAAATAATATCCCCTTTTTCAAATCAGGCCATTCTCTAATTCTTGGCTGTGTGACCTCACACAGACCAAGGCCCCTCCTATGATAGTTGATTGACACGGCTGTTTAACCTTAGACCCGCCCTGAGTGTGCTGTGAACAGTCCGCCATTGTTTCGACGCTGGAGCAGGAGTAGAAAAGATTGTCTCCTAAGCAATTGAGGTGTTTTGTTGTTGGATGTAATAATGAACATAGCAGTTGTCATTTACTCCCAACATCTGAGCCGATGAAGACGCAGAGGATTACGTTTGTCTTTGAAGGGAATGTGCCTCCCGATCTGACTAAATGCGCCTATGTTCGCGCGAATCATTCGTGATCCAGCTTCACCTACAGAAGAAGTGAGTATAAGGGTTTTTTTCTTAATAATGTGCTAGTTAGCAACTTTTGCGGCTACTGCTCCTCACCCCACAGAAGAGAGGGGTGGGGTGAGCAGAGCTCATTAGCATTTAAAGACACATGCAACAAAACGGGTTGCTATGAAAAGAGCTGATTTTGACAAGGTAAAAAGGGTGTTGTTTTACACTACCATTGAGAAATTTTAACCAAAGTATGTTATAGACTTTTCATTAAGACACTAAAGAATCATATCAACTTGTGGAAAATGGGCATCCGATGACCCCTTTGATACAATATTGAATAGCTCATTACAGTTAAAATTGTAATCAAGTACTTTACATGTGCTTTAGTATGTTAGTCAACACATCACGATAAGTGTAATTCTTTAAAGCACAACAAAAACTATTAAAACCATAATTTAAAATGTACTTAAGTTTTTAGTTTGACATAATGATTACTTAAGTGTGTTAAGTAACTTAAGTTGCCTTTTATTTCATTAATATTATATTATCTGCAAGTACAGTTTTCTAAAAATATACTTTTAAGATTTAAAGTACAAGTGCACATTCAATACAGTGAAGTGCACTTCTTCTTTTTTTCACAAGGGTAGTTCACCCAAAAATGGATACTCTGTCATGATTTACTCATCCCCATGACATTCCAAACCTGTATGACTTCTGTGGAACACAAACGAAGATATTCTGAAAAATGTGTCACTGAAAAGTCCCCACTGGCTTTCCTTGGATGGAAAAAACAGCACAAAGTTGAAAGCTTAATTCTTTGTAGTTGACATTACATTGTCAATACATCTTAAAAGTGAAGTGTGATTTTTGGCAGATCAGATTATAACATTAGATTATTGCTTTACTTATCTATAGTTTGCTATTCGCACTATAGTTTTTGCTGTCTGGGTCCTTCAGCACTGAAGCAGGAGGAACATCTTGAATAGGTTGTGACAGCAAGTTTGGGAACACAAACATAAAGGTATCAGGGTTCGTCTGGCATTTCAAGATCTACAGGGAGTGGCTTAAAAACTGTTAGCTTACATTTAAAAATCAGCTGCCGGGTGCAAACCTCTTGCGGTTTCTGCTCAGTCTGGAAAACGCACGTGCAAGCCAGACGAGAGAGAGCGCAGCTCTGCCCTCAAAGGCTTTCTTAAATCCGCATAATCACCCCAGGCTGTTCTGGCTTCTCCTCTGGAGAAGGACACTTATATCTGACGTTAGTTGGCCAGTCATCTTTCTGCTCATGATTTTCTTCCTTTGTTGTCCTTTTTTAGACTCACCAAAGTCTAAATAATCACAGAGCAGCTGCTCACAGTGATATCACAAACAGCAGATGAAGATCTAAATCTGTCATTATATCTGGAGCGCTGAGTATATTCAGAGCCATTATTAGATCTGATTTCATGCTAAGTGTCTGATTAGCTTCTCTTTGTCAGTCATTAGTTGAGCCCCTACCACTGGGCAAATAACATGGTCTTTTAAAACTGACAATTATATGCAAGATATTAAACCGCTAGGAAGAATAATTATAAATGTAATTTTTTTTAAACTCACTGTGATATCTAATATGCACACCACAAGTTCCTGACATCTTGCCTTAATAAAAGCATTTTGCAAAATATGTCGAACTAGTCATAAAGTTTGGCAATATTCCATTTTGCTATCAGAATAATCTCTCTAATGTATTCAGTGTTTTTTACATCTGGATGGAGGGAAACTGACCTGAATCAACACACAGCATTTGAAGAGTTTAAGTGTTTTCTGCAGAATAGAATGCTGTGTCATAATTTAAATGAGCTTCTGCTTTGGAATAGTTAGTAGTTGGAATAAAACATGTAAATGCATTTGTAATAATTGATGTCAAACTGACATGGCTCTCTTCACACTTTCGGAATACATGTTACTCATTCATGTCCATCAAATACTCTGTCAGAGTTTTATGTACTGTAGTCATCAATGCGGTCCAGTGTGCATTTACACAGAAAATGTTTTTGTCTGAAAAAAATAAATAAAAACAAAACAGTGTAGTGTATTTTGGACTGAGCAGGTTTGTTGGTAAAAAATTAATTCAATTCTGTTAAATTCATTTTTTTTTTCTTATCTGAGATAGAAAATGTTTATCAGAAAAACATACAGGTGATTCTAAGGCATAACCTACTGTAATAATCCTGACCAAATATTTCTCATGTGGAATAGGAAATTTGTCCACCCTCACATTTTTCCAAAGCAATGTGTCACCTTAATAGAATGATTGTTTTAAGCACATTACTAACTAGCAAAGAATAACATGCTAAAATAAGATTTTAAAAAATCGAATGGATATATAAAATCTATTTAGAAAAAAAAATAGGCTAAACATTTTCATGTCCAGACTCAATAGAGACAACAGGGTGGACATGTTGTTTTACGCTATTAGATAAGTTTTCTAAAAATGAGGAAAGGAGAGAAAAGCTTATGACTAATACTTACTTTGTTTTTGGAATTCTTTCCCTGCAAGGAAATTATGTCACTTCTAGTAAATCATGTTATTTAGGCCTTGCGCTTAAGATTTTAATGGGCAAGCAGCACCAATGTAATAGGATTGACTGGAGTTTGAGAGACACAAGTTGAGAATAAACATGCTTGGGGACATTAGAATTTGTAAAAAATATTTTGTTGTATGAACATCTGAATATGCAATACATGTTCAGATACAGTACAACAGAGCCTCTATTTTTAAATAAACAAACAAAAAAAATCTGTTTTATTCTAGCTTCAGGCATTCTTTTTTTTTTAAATCAAAACTTGAATGTAAGTAAGTTTCATAAAAAAGCTACATTTTGAGCAAAAAGCTGAGAAAATAGCATTTTTATCAAATACATCTGGATATTCAGTATGTACGATGATCAAAGCAAAGATGCAGTAGATGGCTTCCATCAGCACTCCCAAAGCTTGCACAGTCCTTTGCCACTTCCTGGATCGACATTTCACATATTAGTAACATCAGGCAGCTTTCATTTATATGCAGTTTATTGTTGATGATTGCATTGTTTTTCATATGCTTGCATATGAGATCGCTCGTTTCTGCGTCTTCCTCGCTTGTGTTTTTGATCAGGACATTCTAGACTCATTCAGGGGATGCGTATTAGCGCCCCCTAGTGTATAACAGTGAAAACACGGAAACACGGAAAATTCCGTGTTTGGCAGAAAAGCGTTGTCTTGTGAATAATGGGAAATGATGTGTTTGGCGGGCAAAGAGTTAATGGGGTACATCTATGCATTGAAACCAATGTGATATTAACATTTTTTTGCTTTTAAGATTATAACATTTTATGTTATGCAGAATTGTTTTATGGGGACATACATTTAGTTAGAGTTGGAAATCATTGGAAAGTTAAACACAATGACCACTAGTTAGTACTTAGTAGTTAGTAAGTTTTCCTATTCATTGATTAATATCCACTACAATCTCTGTAGTCCCATTTAGTCACTTGTTAGTTTTTCAAGACATTATAAAAATCACAAGAAGGGTATTACTGATGCTTTTTATGTGGTAGAATAAAACCATATCTTGAACTCGAGAAAAAAACAAAACACTGATTTTAGGACAAAGGTTTACTCATTTCTGTGTTTTAGGACTTCCTGCGGCACTCTATTAGGGTTTGAACACTTCGTAATGCATGACACAACTCTCAGTCAATAAAAAATCTTGTAAAATCATAACACAGAGCAGCAGTTTGTGTACAATTAAACACCGTGAACCAAATGAACACCCTCACAGAGCAAAGGACATCCGTCTCTCTCAAACAAAACACATTTAACAAGTCTGACGTCAATCCTTTTAATGTACCAGTGTTATCACATGATAACACTGGTAAAAAATCACCACGGGGCAAAATCCAACATCTCACAGTGTTGACAGCTGACCTTTATGTTTAATCACACATTAGAGATACGCAGGCTAGTGCAAACCACACACACACACACACACACACACACACTGAGAATATCTTATATACCTTCTCCACTTTCAGACAAAGGACAGTATGTGTTGGTCTGGACTGATATCAGATCAGATCACACAGAGATGTGTGTTGATACTGGCTTTGTTCCAAATCCTAGTGAGCCGCCTCGCTGACTACTGTCTGCATAGGCCGCTAAAGGGAAGTTCAGAACAAAATATAGAGATAAGGATCTTTTTAAAAAACAAAAAACAAAAAAAAAACATAGCATTAGAAAATAATGTTTTTGAATGCTTAATTGTGAAAAAAAAAATACATAAATAAATTACTGAGCTCACTGAAGTGCATTCTGGGAACTGCTTTTCCAAGAAGGCCAAAATGAGGTATCTGTTAAAACAGCATAGCGTGTTTCCAGCTTGTTTGGATCAGTCTTTGCTTTAAGAGTGTGTTTGTGATGCAGACACTAGGGTTTGGAACACAGCTAATGCTCAGGCTGCTAAATTTGAACTGTGTCGTCAGAAGAGGGTATTGATTCAGAATCAGTGTTTCCTGTTAGTGTGTATTTGGGCTGCAGATGATGAGAAACAATGAAAGCAATCCATATGTCCCACATAGAAAACCAAAAACAGGAGTGATTTCTCTTGTTTCTAGCTCATTTTAATGGTTACACTGCCAGAGATCAGATGTTTTATACCCCGAGGAACGGTTTATTTCTGTGACTGCCACTGTGAAAAAGAAATACACTATAGCATACTTTTAAAAAGAGCACCTATTATTATTATTAAGAACAGTTTTTAAAAATACACTTTTAAGATTTGAGTTACACTACAAGTGGTAAACAGTCTAAGACAGTGTTGCCTAAATCTAGAAGACAGATGTGAGATTTCTCAGGAGACACATCTAAGGCTTAATGAATATTCACAATATATTCATGATGATTATGCAGCCACTATAAAATTATGATTGTAATTTATGTTTTTTTTTTTCTTCAGTATTGTATAAGAAGCTCTGACCTTTACATCAAATTGAAAGCCAAGCAGACTAGATCAGTCTTTCCAATGAATTTTACCCTCCATCATTGCTCACACTTTCCTTCTCTGTCTCTTCTCTTTTTTTGCATTTTACCCATTTTTGTTCCATGCGGGTTTCCTCTCTGTCTTTTTCCAGTATGGAAATAGTGAAGGCTCACAATGTTGTGCCAAGCATTCACTCACAGTGAACCATCTCTGCTGTGCGTCTTTTGAAAGTTGACAGCTCCTCACAGGAATAAACGTCACTGCAGAGTTGGTACTGATCCCAGATGAGGAGGCCCACGGCTTTGCCACCACAACACACAACTAATCACACCACAAACTTTATTACAGTGCTTGCAAAACCACAATGTGTTGCTATTCATCAAGCCCTTTGCTTTGGTTTGTTCTTATGCCCTATCCTTGATTATTAAACTTGTTAAGCCACTTAAACTTAAACCTTTAAAAAGCCACTTAAACCTTTTGGAGTTCATGCAGCCTTAAAGGGACAGTTCACCCAAAAATGAAAATTTACTGTTAATTTACTCACCCTCCGGCCATCCAAGTTGTAGGTGACTTTTTTTTCAGTAGAACAGTAAAGAAGATTTTTAGCTGAAATCGTTGTCCTTGGTGATTCATAAAATGCAAGTCAGAGGCTGAAAAATGGCTCCTGATGATATATTGAGGTCTTATGAAGTGAAACAATCGGTCTGTGCAATAAACTGAATATTATTTACAACATTATTGCTGGAAAGCACTCTTAGAATGTTTTTTTGTTTTTTTTCTGTTGAACTTGTGTATATTTTTTTCCTTTGTTAAAGGATGTTAAATTATTAAGCAGTGTCTCATGTAGGTGTTTTTCTTGTATTTTAAGTAGTGACCACTGGGAGGTGCTGTGGGCATATATGTATATATATATATATATATATATATATATATAAATATATATAAAAAAACATTTCTTTGTCTTTTTTCCTGATGTGTAGGTTGAAAAGTGAAAGTAATAAATTGGACGCAAGTTCGTTGCATTCTGACAGAAAAGAACTCTGTGTCTTTATTTAAAATCAATAATTATTTCCTGCAATGCAGAGCCTCAGGCAAACATGGAAATCCAATTATTTATAATTATATTATTAAAGCACCCAATTATGATGTGAAACATGGATGTTTTACATGTCTAAAGCATATAAAGTGAATAAACTAGTCTTCATCAGCTCACCTTTTTACATAAACAATGAGAAACCATAAAAACATTAATTTCGCCCATTCATTCAAGTGCTCAGTTCATACATGTGGATATCACCAGCTCATCAGTTCTTCGGTCTGAGTTCAAACTGATTCCTCAGTTCAGAGTACTGTTGGAGGAACTGAAGCGCTGAATGAGCTGACAAAAACCAGCATATTATGATCATATACGCCAGTATATTGGTTCATTTCTAGTCAGAGTGACTGTCAGACACTTCCGAAAGTGAGTTTTGATTGAGTAACTTGTAGGCCTAGATCTTTGCTGCTCAAGCCATGAACTGTTTCAAATGGTTCAGTCCGATTTGGTGAACTGGTTCAATTAGTTCACCAAAAAGAACCAGTTCAAATGAATGATGTGTTTGCAAATCGGACATCACTCTGGACCGCTTGTCTGCGGTTATATTATAGGTAATATTGTTGTAAATAATTTTCAGTTTCTTGCACCGGATAATCGTTTCGCTTCATAAGACCTGAATATCTTGTCAGGAGCCACAGGTATTAGCCTAAATTTGTTTTTCTTGATATGCTGTTTTTTATTCTAAAAAACAACCAACAGCTGACTTGAATTTTATGAATCACCAAGGACCACGTTTCAGCTAAAAATGTTCTTTACTGTTCTACTGAGAGGGAAAAAAAACACCTACATTTTGGATGGCCTGAGGGTGAGTAAATTAACAGAAAAAAAAATTTTTTTTTTAATTAACTGTCCCCTTAAAGGGATAATTCAACAAAAATGTACTCACCCTCATGTCGTTCCAAACGTGTATACATTTTGTTCATCTGCAGAACAGTAAAAGAAGATTTTATTGGGGGGGAGGGTCAAATTAATTGGGGACCAGTGTTATTTTGGACTTAATTAAATTACATTGGACAAAAACAGTTCAAATATAGGCCTATATATTTTTAAATATCTTCTTTTGAGTTCTAAAATAAATAAAAAAAATATACAGTTTTGTAACAACATAAGGCTGCATAAATTTGACATTTTTAGAATTTTTTATTGCCAGTTTTAACAATTTAATAATCCTTGCTGATTAAAATTATTAATTTCTTTATATATATATATATACAGTAGTGTATTTGTAAAGTGAATTGAACTTGCAAAGTATTCTTTTGCTCCCTGTAAGCGCTGCTACTGTGTTTCCTTTCAAATGCAATCTGACTTCCAAATTATAACTCTCACATTCTACACGAGATTCCAGCTCCAGAAGTCAGATCATCACTCGCTGTCTGTTTTTATCGTTTATCGTTCATGTCGTGATGGCTGCTGGTTCAGAGTAGGAGAGAGTAAGAGCAGAAGAAGCTGTTTTCATGTTGAGTCTGTCCCTCAGGGACCTCACTGGAGAAGCTTTCAGAAATCTGAGTGTTCTCCTCAGAGGAAGACAGAAGAGACAAAGAGAGCAAAACGAGTGGGAAGGAGAGAGGTAGCCTATGGCAACATTAGGTTTAAGATAGCAAAGTAAAGATGAGTCTTCTCTTCCTCAGAAACAGGAATTCCCTGTACAAATCTGTTCTCAGATGCGTAGAGAGCTTTCATGTGTTCTGAACACATCTTTATTAGAGCTTATTAGATTGTGAGTGTATGAGATTCATAAAGAGATGTTGTTCTGCTGTCAATCATCCAAACAATAACTTCAAGTGTGTAAATGAATGAGAACATGTTTACTCCTGTACCCTTATAACTGAAGTCCAGCAGGCAGGCAGCAATGTGAATAAATATTTTAAATATTCAGCTATAGCTGCTTGTAACTCATGACCAGCTAGACAATTAAACCTGATTACTTTTTTATATCTGTATGAGGATACCAGGAAAGGACCTGATGTAACTTACCGTAAAGAACTGCCTACACTGTTTTTATGAGAAAACGCATAACCAGACGTTCCTCCTCCTAGAAAAACAATTCCACTTCAGAAAGAACAACTCATACTTACACAACAAAGATTTTAATGAAGTTTCTGTTTTTATTTTGATAAAATATAAATAAAATATAATAGATATAAAGTTCATTGCTTTTATAACATTGTATGTTTTAGTGCTTTTTTTTTGTTTTTATTTAGTTCCATAAGGTTTATGTATAATTTAGTCTAATTTATCAAATGTGAAGTGCCTAAGAAATTAATGAATAGTTATATAAAATATTGTTCTTTACTTCACAAATGTCATTCTGAAAAATAACAAAATACACAAATAAATAAATAAATAAAATACACAAATTTATATCATACACCCACGTTTTCTGCTAATATGGGTTTCTATAATAATTTTGAGTAAATGCAAGGATAAACAAATATATGAAATATTCAGCTTAAATCTTTCCAAAACAACAACTGGATAAATCCTAGTAGTATTTTGTAGGACACTTCTCTAATTTTTTTTACTGATACATTTGTTTTACATTTTCCATGCTTCAATGCAAGGCCGAAAATATTGCTGCAGGAAAATAGAGAAAACAAAGAGCATTTCATATAACCTTATTGCTGCATTGATGTTTTAAAACATCAACATTATAAATATTTCCACAAAAAGAATCACCGCTGTATATTTCCACTGAACTAGAGTTTCTTAAAAGTCACATTACACTTTTTGGAATTGCATTGAGCACAATGTGTTTCTTGGTTTAACTGGTAATTGGAATTATTGAAGAAATTCAGTGTATGACAACAAATATTCAAATTCAAAGTCATCACGTGATTTTTATGGCAGTTCATATACCATAGAAATAGCAATAAAGTGACTGGTTGGTTGAAACTTGAGCTCAGCTTCTGCTCTACATCTGCTTATTTCTTGGACTGACCTGAAATATAGTGTTTTGTAAGTGATATTTGAGGGTAAAAAGAAAAACAACACTTATTCATGGCAGATTTGATTGCTTATTTTAGAAATATGTTATTGAAATATGAGCTCTGTAAATAGTTATTGAGATTTTGAGATTTCCCCATTGAATTATGAGCTCTTGTGCATTATTTTTTATATCTTTGTCTTTCTGAATCTTGTTAATGGAAAAACAGATTTTATCACCCAGAATGCAAAGTAGTGACCCCATGGGTGTTATGGGACATATGTGTGTCCTCTTCATTTCTGACCCCTACATTCTGCATTCATGTTTATAATATATTCACCTCTAAACAAATCACCACACACACACACACACTCAACATTTTTTGTTTATGTAAAATGGCATATTTGTTTTCGTGTTATAGACGAGATAGCTAAGTGTGGAGGGGGTGTGAGAGGAGAGCAGGGGTCTGTGTTTTGAAGGAGTCATGTCTTTTCAACACCTTTTTAATTAATTCTTTAGTGTTTGAAAATAATCTCAGCTGACAGCTTCACACATTCATACACACACACACACACAGCAAGGAAAAAAATAGAGCTGAAGAAATCACACTTTAATATATTTGTGCTGCATCTTATGCAACAGACAGCATGTGAAAAACAGATACATATAGAGATGTATTGATACTTTAGCATACTTTTAAAAAGGATATATAATTTAAAGAAATACACTGAAGTTTGAACTGAATGTGATGTTTTCAAACACTTTACTGCATGTTATTTACAATTAAATAAAAATGTATGATCATTTAAATTTATATTACATTCAATTGAACTTTCGAGTGCTCTTTTGACACCCTTAAAGAAGACTTAAATTTCTGTAATTTCATAATTATTCTATTGCCTTGAAATGTGTTTAAATTGTCAATTTATATAAATAGACTTTAATGTCATTTCTGTTGAAACTTGTATGTCATGAATTTAAATATATTGCAATTCAGTGCATTCGTAATATATTAACAATGTAATATCGATTAAAACTACAGGTAAAATTATAATCAAATACATGTTAAAAAAAAGTCAAAAGAGCCCACCTCCGAGTCTGTATGACTGCGGCTCAGAACTTATTTTACAGTCACACTTTTATTCTTGTATTAAAAAGAAAGCATAAAACTGTGACTTCTATGGATTTAATCAAACAATCAAAGGTGGATCTTGACTTGAAACATTTGAGAGTCAGTGATATTGTAAGCTCTAGATATGCCTCATATCCCATCTTTTTTGTCCATTTTATCATCCATCTATTCATAAGACCAATCAAAATAAGTCTGCACAATTTGAGGCATGCATTTATGACTTTATATCTCATTAAGGTCCCTGCATTTAAACAATATTAATAGTAATGCTTAAATTAGGAAACACAGCTAATAATATCCTTCTCTTTAATGTGTTATAAGGACTCATATTCTAACCGTGGAAAACTGTCTATTCTATTTCTCTCTGACTCTTGCTTGTTTAGTATGGGCAATAAACATCAGGCACATTTAGTGATTGATTGCTACACCATGAACTTTGGTATGGACATTTTGATATGGTTAGAGATGAATATAATTATATAAATGAGAACTATCTGGAAGCATGATGCATGACAATAAATGATGGATGAGAATGAACACACATACACAAACACACACAAGCAAGTAGGAGACTGATATTTGTCTTTGCTTGTTGCTTTAAACTGACTGAACCATTCATTGTTTTTTGTTTTTTTGTTTTTTGTTTTTTTTGCTGATCTGTAAACACATGATAATGTGAAAAAGGCGAATGTAAAAAAAGTTTGCACAGTATATAGTGATAATATGTGACAAGTTCTTTCCAACTGCTGCGTCCAATCAGAACATGAACGGTCTTCCACTGATCAGAGTGGACCAGAATTTAACTCAACGACACACCTCTGTCAGATCCCACCGGATCTCTCTGATCACAGACCTGGAATCAAACAGTACAACAGTGCAGTCACTGTGACAGTCGCAGACATTTCAAAATTGCATTTTTGGCCTCTGTTGTGTTATGGCTCAAGAAACAAGAAAATTACAGGAATAGTTCATCCGAAAATTTCAATCCGGTCACATATCTTCATGTCATTGCAATCCATTATGGAACACAAAAAAGGAGAAATTTTGCAGAATATTCCCTTACACATTTAATTGTACTGAATGTGCACTTGTAGTGTTTTTCAAACCTTACTGTAAAAAATGGTATGATCAAAAAATGGTATGAATGCTATGATATGTTTTTACATTACTTTAACTCATCAAAATAAGTTTAACAATTTTCAACTTTCTTAAATACTGTAAGTTATACAAGATTCAACTCATGTTTTTTTTAAGTCAGTTTAATGTAATTTAAGTTGAAATGACAGACAGCTTAAAGGGGTCATATGATGCAATTTCATTTTTTCCTTTCTCTTTGGAGTGTTACAAGCTCTTGGTGCATAAAGAAGAACATCATATGACCCCTTTAATTGATTGTACCTAAAATTTAAAAAAAAATGTTTTACTTAATGTACATTTTAACTTTCACATTTTAAATCATGTTTTAACAATATTTTGTGTATGTTTGTGTATGTAATTTTTTAATTTAACATTTTTTTAAATTATAAAAAATTAAAAAAAAGCTCACACTCATCCATATGTTAATGGATTAGCGACCAGCATCAAGCTTTAAACAAAAAAAAACAAAAAAAAATTTCAGATTGGTCCCATATTCCATATATTCCAAGTTTTCTGGGGGTATACAATAGGGTTTGGGGAAGATATCATTTATTATTTAACAAAAATCCTGTCTGTTGGTCTTCATGGGACTTTATTAGTGCTGCAGTTCAATCCTGCTTACCCAGGAAAAGTACGCAAATTGTGAAAAATCAAGAATAATAAAACATACAATCCATGTACTTTCTTCTTTTAGGTGAATATATCTGTTGTGTTCGTCGCAGCAGCTATTTATCGCATTCACATTTATAAATGACGACAGTCATTTTTAAGATTAACCACTGTTTATTCCAATTTGAAATGTGTCAGCAGCTGTAAAACGTCATGTTAAGTATATTTAAGTGCTTATTTATCAATTAATTGTGAATTTATAACTGAATTGTGGGTAGTATGGGTGAGGATATAAACACTTGCAAATGTAAACTGTAATAAACTTAATCACTGGCAGACGATACTTTCCACACCAAGATTAAATTAAACAGAGCAAGATGTTGCATCTGATGAACATTCCCTCCCTCTGCACAAACACACACATTTACTTAACTATCTAAATGGGGACACTGCATAGACTTCTATTGCTTTTATAAATACTGTAACCTCACCAGAAGAAGAAAAAAAATCCTTATGAGTGCATTAAACACACACTCATCCAATGTTGCCATGTTGTCCAAAAAGGTTTTGTTTAAACCAGCCTACTCTGACATTAGAGTATTTGGGTTTGGTCTCATGGGTAAACACAAAGCTCTATGAACAGGGAAGTTCACTAATGATTAAATCCTTGGGTTTTTCTGCTTTAAGGCCAAGATAAACAAACTTTGTTCTTTTTTTACCTAAATGTCTTTTTTTTTTTTTTACCCTTTTCCACCCATTCAAAAAGAGCTACAGCTGTGCAGACCTCAAAGATAAACACACACAAATGTATCTAGCTGCAGACATGCCATATATGTTATATGTTCTTACATACCTATGTCTCTACCCCTATATATACTGTATATATATATATATATATATATATCCCAGTTTTAGCAATACATTTGCATCCAAAGAATCAGTGCTGTGCTATCAGTGCTATTGTTAACTATGACTAAAACTATTAAAAATAAATAAAAAATAAAATAAAAATAAAGCTAAAAATAAAACATAAAGTTAAAATAAAACTTGTTAGGTGCCAAGTTATTTTGTGTGCTAAAAATAGCTAAAATTAAAACTGGAAAAAATGCTAAAAAGACTAATGAAAATGGCAAACTAAAATGTAATCTAAAAAGAAAACAAAAACTGAGAGTATAAAAATAAATTTCTAAATATTAATAAATGCTATATAAATACTACTGAAATACTGAGCTTGTTGGTTAATTTATTTCTTAAATTATCGTTTTATGTTTCACAGAAGAAAACATCATACTAGTTTGGAATGACAGAATATTCATTTTCGGGTGAACTAAAAGCATAACTGATTTATGAGCCTTTCATATAATGTGCAACACTTTAGAAGTCAGTTTTTGACATGCTGCATGTTATATTTAAAGTCATTTTCAAGAAAAATAGGTCCTCACAAATATAACTAAACATGTACACAGTACACACACACATACTACCATGCATTCCTACTCTAAGATAAATGTGTTTTTTAATAATACCAGTAAGGTTAACTCAATTACATTTACAATATGATATTTTATGCATGTTTCTTCTTTTGCATGTTTCATCAGTCAGTTATTTAAACTGCTGATTAAATTTACAGTGACTGAAGAGCAAGCCCCCCAGAGACACAAACACACCCACCCACTCACACACACACACACAATGCCCAAAAATAACCCCTAATAATGTTTATTTGTGGTGCACACACACTGTGACAAGCTTGTGTCAATCACACACACACACACACTCATTCCCCCTGCGGCAACTTGTACCACTTCTCGAATCTGGAGCTGTGAGCTTGTCAGGTGAATTTAAGTGTGATGTTGTGACGCCACAGTAGTCATTAGCAGTTCTCTCTCTGTGTCGCCTTCATAAATGACTGGTATGACAGGAGGATTATGGGTAGTGGAATGCCCCAGGCTCACTGCTCGCCCACTGAGAAACACTGCTGTCATTATTATCCAGATTATCAGTCTGAACTCGTACCCACTGCAGATATAATACAAAAAAGTATCAAAATGTACCATGGTATTAGGGGTTTTGACATGGTACCACAATACTGCAATGTTTTTGGACTGGTATGGGACAGGTATAATATTTCCATGTAAAAAATAGGGGAGCGCGGGGCACAACCTAACACTTTTTGACTTTCTCCATTTGTGTAAATCCACAGGGGGTTCAGAGTATTTTTTTTTATCCACAGTAATTTCACACTTGTCTAGTACAAATATGTCGCTTTGTTTCATAATTACAGTGTACACGTTTTTCTTTATTTACCCTCAAAAAATGGAATTGAAATGTGACAACATGCCCCGTAGGTGGGGTACATTGAAACATCTGAGGGGCATGTTGTAACATGACCATATGACAGCTTAAATGTTATCTGAAGTAATGAAAAAAATGTGCAAGACAAACTAAAATATTTTGTCAATAAAATAAAATTTTTTCAAATAAAATAATGGCGTTTTTTAAGAATTAAAAATATTCTGATTTTGGAAAATGCTTGGGACAGCCCATATAAACGAGCCAAAATGCTTTACATTACTTGAAATAATAATTTCTGAACATTAAACATTGACTTGACATGACTGTTTATTCTTTATTCACCTGTTTCTCGTGGTTTCTCATTAAAATTCATTTAAGTAAATTGTGTAAATTACATCTCTATAATGTCATAGAATAGCATAGTTTAATAATAGCAGGGCACATTGTAACACAGTGTTACAACGTTCCCCATCTGCGCAACTGGAATTTAAATATGGTTAGTGTCTTCTGGTAATTAGCGACGCATTAAAAAAATTTTTTTTTTTAAATCTAATCTAAACTGATAAATAACAGATTGGAGATTAAAATAATAGCAAATTTGTCTCATTTTAAATTAACATAAAAACTAAGATGAAAGTTTACTTAAGCCAGAAATGTACTTTTACTATGGTAAAATAAATGTTCGGCAATATCTTCAAATTATTTTTTAATTTTTGGCGCTATATTTTTTCTCTGTTTAGTGTTGATATGGCCACCAGTAAATACCGTAAATTTTGTCATGCTAGCATGTGTGGAAATATTTAAAACACGTGTTACAACTAACCCCGCGTTAGTTTGTGCCCCGCGCTCCCCTAAGTACACATTTAAAAAGAGTACTTATTATGAAATTAATTTAATTTAAAAGAATATACTTAAGTGCGAACTGAATGTAATGTTTTTGGACACAGTTAAAGGGTTAGTTCACCCAAAAATGAAAATTAGCCCATAAATTACTCACCCTCAAGTCATCCTAGGTGTATATGACTTTCTTCTTTCAGACGAATCCAGTCGGAGTTATATAAAAAATTGTCTTTGTCTCCAAAAGCACTTTGGCCAAAAACAGGTAATACGTTATGAAAGTAGACAAATGGTCAGGCTCTTTAAGTACCCTTAAGTACACTTAAGTGGCCTTTTATTTAATTAATATTATATTATCTGCAAACTACAGTGCCCCTATTATGCCTTTTCGAATATTACCTTTCATGCAGTCTGTCATGTAGCTGTATGTGAACATAAACTAACTGCAAAGTTGTGAAGCCGACAGTGTACGATAAAAAAAAGTTATTGTCTATCAAAAAAAAGAGTCGGCTCGCAATCGCCTAAACGAGTCGTTACGGCTCTATGTCACGAAGTAACACATTTGCATAATGTCTGCCCACGTTCTTTGTCGCCAACTT
>NW_015635519.1:111247-127060 GCF_001515625.1 Sinocyclocheilus rhinocerous
GCCATCTGACCAATCACAGCAGTGAGGGCTCACGGAAAGGAGGGGTTTAGAGAGACTGATTCTTTGAATTTCTTTGCACGAGTCGTTTACGAATCATTTAGAAATGAGGTAAAATTAAATCTATTTTTTGAGAAAACTAACATGTTTTTTTACCTTGCATGCATGTAAACCTGTTTTAGGAGACTCATAAAACGATATTAGCAACCTTAAAAATGGCATAATAGGGGCATTTTAAAGAATATACTTTCAAGTTTTAAAATACACTAGTGCACATTCAAAACAGTTAAGCACACTTCTTTTCCACAAGGGATTTCTTGAAGTACCATATGATATACCATGGTATATATCAAAGTGACATTGTATTACTATATGATACCATAGTATTTTGGGTAAGCATAGACTTTAAGGCCACAAAACACTCTAAGCAAGCCTGGTTCAGTAAGAAACTACCAAGCTCCCAAATCAAACTCTGCAATCAAAGAGTTGATACTTCAAGGAAACAGCTGAAATGTTTGGTAAGTTTCCTGACCTTTGTAAGAGCGTCCTATGAGAAATAAAATCTCCCACTAGGACTGGGATACCCTTCATGAAAGTATTTGACATGGGACACAGCGGAAAATCTTGAGGGGAAAATAAAAATATTATTTTATTTCTTTTTGTCTAGGAGTTTGTTTAGTCGTTTGGCTCAAGTGCTGTATATATTTCAAAAGTATAACAAAGATATAAATCTCTTTGTGAGACATAAACCTGTCTATCATACAAATAAAGGTGTGTCCTGTATTTAAAACCAGTCCATCTCATTTTCCTACAGATGGTCATTTAAAAGGTTAATATGCAAACACATGAACACTCTGTGACAGCTCCCATACATATTGGAGATGTCACATTTTCCCATGTATTCCATGTAGTACGCACCGCTACTCATCCTGTTTTCATAGGATGGGATTTCCTGATTGAGCACAACGTTACCATTGACATACCACATGCATGTTTACAGCTATATAAAACTTCAGTGCCTCTTTCACCACCCCAGTCATTAATTCCATTACAAAGTTCTGCAGTTAGTGTCGCTCAGGTGACTGTCCCGCCTATGTGAGTACTTTGCATATGCTTTAGTTGAAATCAGACAGAATTAGTGATTTCATTTAACCAGCATTCACAATGCAGCATCTGATCTCTGCACACCAAGGCAACCGCATGAACACAGTAAACACAGTCTGGGGAGGACAGAAGAAAACAATGTGGTCAGAGGAGAATAAGACAGGGACAGAGAGTCTGAGGATTAGTTTTAATTGGTCGGATGTAAACAAATCAGTCATAAGTGTGTGGAGGTCATGTAGGCTGCAAGAGCATTCCTCGTTCTTCCAAACACCAGATAAGGATAGCAGAAAACCGGCAAAAAATTGAAATCGCATCATATGACACCTTTAATCAAATATAATAACAAGTTCCATCATTACCAACATAATTCAACAATTCGACGTTTCCCGAAACCATAATTCAAACAAACATGTGCAAACAGCATCGTAAACATGTTTGGAACTACTGTGGTTAGAATTCCAAGGGCCCTGATCAGAGAAGGGGCCTGACACAATGACTATTTTAACACCACCACCTGCATGTGACGTCATTAACAACAATTTTATATTGTTGAACCATTGTGGTGTGACCATGCTACTACAGTTTTGGGAAACAGTCGTGTCTACTGTAGTTGGTCAGTTTCTCCAACATTGCATTGTACTATGGTAGTTAATCAGTGAGTTACAGTTACAATGCACCCCTGGCTGTGCCTCACTGAGGGTTTTTTTTTTTATGGGTGCAGCTTTATGCTTACTTTTCTATACAAATCGTACTTTGTAATTACAGTAAGTACAGTCGTTACATTTTCTCAAGTCAGCAATATTCCATGGCGCAATTAATTTAGCATTGTCAACGGAATGCAAATGGTGAACAGTTTGTGTACATTATAACATGATTAATAATTCAAGGGCTGTTATTCAGTACATAATGGAGAAGAGTGTCACATGCCATATCTTGATAGTCGGCAGCATCCCCTCCAATTCTAGACTGTGAGACGGTGAACTGCGCCATGCTAACTATCTTCAGCACACATTTATTTGGAATTGTTTATGCCTTTACCTGATTTGCATAATTGCTTCAGTGAATTTGTTCTAAAACAACGCAGACAGTTCATGCACATAAACACTGTCAGTGACTGAGTGAAATTCATTATTAGTGAACTCCTCTTGCACACATTCAGACAGCAGTTTTTTTGTTTTTTTCTATTTTCACCTGCATGACCCTCTGACAGTTTTATGGCCCAAAAGAGCAGAAACTCTGTGTAGCCCGGGTCAGTGTGTCAAGTTGGTCTGGTGTGTGTTGATGCCACAGGTCGTGTCTGTCACTCACCGACTTCACATCATCACAGAGAGAGATGCTAAACAAAGCCTCGATTCACAACAACAACAAACTACAGCACTGAGACAGATGCAGAAACAGTCAAACGCCTGTGCACTGCAAAACCAACTGCCAGGGGTGTCAGAGTCAGTTCTTAAGGGTTTAAAAATTGGCTTTGGAAAACTCAGTGTTGGTTAATCTGAATATTCTGGAACCACAAAATAATACAGTGGAAAATGTAGAAAGACAAAACATGTTTTGTACTGCCTGTTTGCACAAAGCATCAAACACAATGCCTTCATTGTAGTTTAAATTACAAACCAATGATTTGCATGAGCTGGTTCTTTTAATGAATCATTTAAACAACTCACATATGAGTCACAGACAAAATCAGTGCCATTAACATCAAACCACAAACCATTCCTCACAGTCATATCTAACTCACAATAAAATTATGTAGGTATGAAAATAAACTTAATTATGTTGTGCATACTTAAGGTTTGTTATATTTTAAATATTTAAATTACAGAATAATTGGACAATATGTGGTTAAAGATATACAATAATTATGAAATTAGTTTTGTAGTAAAGCATGTCACCAAAACAATTTTTATAGTATAGTATTTTATTTATATTATATCTAAACAAAGTATATGGTATTGTGAAATTGTGAAGTGGAATGAGAATTAGAACAATAATCGATAAATTCTTTACAATTTCCATTTCTGAATGTGACATCCGCCCTGACCAAAAGACAAATAATAATAGTACATTAATGATTACAGACAGACGGCATGCTACAGCTTTTAATAATAGATCATAATACATTATTTAGTCATTAATTTAGTGTTTGAATAACTTTTTCCACCCTCTCTCTGATCCTTGTACTGTGTCGACACCAGATCTAGACGCAGTGTAAAAATATGCTACTGTACCTTTAAGACTTCTATAGGCTACAGTATGTAAATGAACTCCACTTATGAAGTTGTTGAACACTTAATAAGCAAAGATATGTAAACATGTGCAGCCATATGTTCAAAAGCTCATGGTTGTGATACCACATGAATGTTGATTTATGAACAAGCCATTGCAGTTTAGTTTTAATAAATGAACTGGGGAAAAAAGCTTCACATTGTGTGGAATGTTACGCCATATCCTGACCAGGTGCGATGTGGTTAAACTAAGCAATACAAGCAATCCCTTCCATGTAAATTGAAGCAACACAACATTTGGTCTGCTTTCTATTTCTGGTGCATTTGGTAGCCTTGTCCAAAGAGAAATCTCATTTGTCCAAAAGCCTGCTCCATTCAGTTGTATATTAAACATCAAATATACTCTGATCAGCTGTGCTTCAGGTCGCACACCATTTCTGCTTTCAGCATGGAAAGATAAATTACTTGTCGCTAAAAATTTATTGTGTCACGCCTGGTTAGGACAATGTATTAGACTGTTGACCTAGTGCATTATACCCTTTTGTTTCAAAATGACCTTTAGTTTTTTTTTGTTTTTTTTTCATACAATATAAGCCCTTTAAATGATGCCAACATGAAATGCCAACCAAGATCTCTTCACTGGAAACACAAATGCCAGAATAGCAACATGAATTTTTAATTTGCCATTTTTCACAAAACAGCACTGCTTGTTATAGTCTGCTTTTATACTGTCACTCTAACTATTATATATATAAATTTTTTCCAGTCCCTTAAAAATAAAAAGTACACTTAATTGCAATGAAAGTGCACTTGTAGTGTACTTTTATTATTATTTTTAAAAAATAATAATAATAAAAAAATGTCTTCACAATTTTAAAGTAACTACACTTTTGTTTCTTAATGAACTTTAATAAATTTTTTAAATGTGCAGTTAAATAATGCTGTAATGTCAAACTAAAAGTTTTATTTAAAAGTACATTTTATTATATTATTATTTTGCATTACATTATTATTTTATTATTTGTAATTTTAACTGTAGTGTGTTATTTGATATTACGTTTAAAGTTGAATTTTAAATGTACTAAATGGTAATAAATGTGTCATTACAAAAATATATAAATACATGACATACAGTACAAGTTTCAACAAAAATGACATTAAAATATATTTTAGTTTACCATAAATGTAAATGAAAACCATATTTCAAAAGTATTATAAGCAATTACGAAATTATGTATAGAGACATACTTAAGTTCTACTTACAGTAAGTGGATAAAAAAGCACTCGTATTTCAACCAGTTTTATTTCATATAAAATAAATATATTTAATATAAGCATTAAACGTATTTAATATCAAATTAAACAATAATACATTTTAATTTAATTGTAAACAACTTGCAATTAAGTGTAAAAAACAAATTTATTTTGCACTTAATTATATTCCTTTAAAGTATATTATTTCTGTAATAAATACTCTTTTTAAAGTACGCTAGAGAATCAAACCCATGACCTCAGTGCTGCTAGTGTCATGCACTACCAGCTGAGCTACAAGAGCAGTAAGCATAAACCAGTTTGTCATTCAGAGTGAACATCATCATTCCTGTCAGAGACACTAGCTAAAGGTCATGCCTCGGTCAGTTTGAGGTCAGACCATCTCACCTGGCAGCCGGATGTGTGCGCATAGAGGTCAACTTCACTCTGGCTCTCTTTACATGAAATAAAAGAGACTGGAGCCTGGGTCAGGCATTTGTGTGGCATTCAGTGGCATTCTCAAATGACGTATTTTCCAACCACCCCGCTGACATATAACAGTGCTTTGTGTGAGGCAGTAAACGAGAGTGACGGCTCTCTGCAGAGGAGTCCAGGAAAGAACAGATTTTCTGCATTTGTTTGTGTAATGTTAATCACGTCTGTAGTGTGTAATTTGAACTAGGAGGTATCTAAATAAAATTTGCTCTCAGATTGCCCACGCCTCCTACAGATAAACCATCTCACCAGCTCAGCCCAAGATAAACCCACACACTCATCTTACAAAACCCTGAGATATTACACATTATGATGGACGTATACGGTCACCATAGCGAGCTGCCTTGTTGTCTACTGCCTACATCGGGGTCTAAAACAAAGTCTGACTAAACTAATAACATACAAACAGTTTCTTTTTTAGATAACATACATCCTGGTTGATTCAAACTCATTTAAACACTCTTAAAAATACAGGTGCTTAAAAGGTTCTTCAGAGCGATGCCATAGAAGAACCATTTTTGGTTCCACAAAGAACCATTCAGTCAAAGGTTCTTTAAAGAACGATCTCTTTCTTACCTTTTTATACTCTGAAGAACCTTCTTTCGCCACAAAGAACCTTTTGTGAAACAGAAAGGTTCTTCAGATGTTAAAGGGATAGTTCACCCAAAAATGAAAATTCTATCATTACTCACCCTCATGTCGTTCTAAACTCGTAAGACCTCCGTTCATCTTCGGAACACAAATTAAGATATTTTTGATGAATTCTGAGAGCTCTCTGACCCTCCCATAGACAGCAATGCAATTACCACGATCAAGGTCCAGAAACGTAGCAAGGAGATCGGTAAAATAATCCATGTGACATCAGGGGTTCAACCGTAATTTTACGAAGCTACGAGAATACTTTTTGTATGCAAAGAATACAAAAATAACGGCTTTATTTAACAATTTGTCTCCAGGAGAACCCTGGCGCCATTTTGGAGAGTATCCACTGAACGTAAACAACGTATGCTGTTCTGTGTCAGCTGCACCAGCTGCTGTCTATGGAGGGTCAGAGAGCTCTCAGAATGCATCAAAAATATCTTAATTTGTGTTCCGAAGATGAACGAAGGTCTTACAGGTTTGGAACAACATGAGGGTGAGTAATTAATGACAGAATTTTCATTTTGGGGTGAACTAACCCTTTAAAGGTTCTTTATGGAACCATTTAGACAAAAAAGTTTCTTCTGGCATCGTGAAGCACCTTTATTTTTAAGAGTGACGGTCTATTAGATGATGCAAAAATACGAGTGAACAAGTGTTTCCTGCACTGCTCTTCACCCCTGCTGGATCTACAGTGCCACGGCAAGAAATATCTTAGAGTTTTTAGCTTGTAGTCTGAGCTGTATGCAAAAAAAAAAAAACGATTTAATGGCAAGAAAACATATTTTTATTGAGCTGTGCTTAGAGGCTGCATGCAAAAAGTAACACAACCTGAACAGTGTATTCTGATTCACCAACAAATGACTCGAATGAGTTGGTTCTTTTAATAAAATGATTTGAATAAGTCAGAAAATATAATTCATTAAATGAACTCACTGATTCTGTCAGAGCAATTATTGAACAAACATACTGAATTTCAGTGACGTCTGAAACAAAGTGAAGCAAGATCTGTTTTAAACCAACTTAAAATTGTTCAAAACACAATGGTTTTGTAATAAATTGTATTTCAATATATAATATTAAAAGATATTTAAGTATAAAAACTTTTTTCAAATAAATAATGCCGTTAAAAAATAGTACAGTTTAAATTTCATACAGATTAAAATCCATGTATTGTGTATGGTGAAGGGTGACAAATATCTGGAAACACTGGTATACATATTCATATTAGTTGTTTCCAGAGTTGACATTTCACCAAAAAACAAGAGAGAGAGGGAGAGAGAGAGAGAGAGAGAGAGAGAGAAACTTTGCTACACTAGACCATCATCAATCTTTTTCTCAAGTCACGGAATCCCGCATGAGATTCATAAACCCTCAGCCTTCCCTGAATGCAATCCATTTTTTTTTTCATTCTCCTATTTTTGGCCCAATTCTTATTATTGAGTTATTGAACGTACAGTTTCCACCTCTACAACACCAGATCAGACAGACAGCACACCTCAGCAGAATGAACACGCTGAGAATCTCACACACCCAGAGGAACTCTGGGTACCGCTCACAGTGTGTCAAACAGCACAGTCTCTCTAGTCTGGCCAGGGAGCTTGTACTAATATTATCACAGTCCATTAGACACTGTATACATCATTAGTAAATCAACAGCTTTGCTGCCATCCATTTGCACACAATACGGTTATGACACACCTACAGTGGCTCAATAAAGTCCCTCTTAAAAAGACTATAAACGTCATTGTTACAGAAAATCAGTTGCATTGGCCAGTGATGCTTTACCTTTTCTAACTCATTTTATAATTGTGCAAATAGATAAATAAATTGTCTTTCTAATATTGCATCAAAACTTGCTGAGCCTGAAATTATTATTTTTAATTATTTGTTTTGCTGAAGTCACTAAGCACTCTTATTTTTCCATCTCCTTTCTCCATCCTTTTCTGTAGTAAATCAGCACAAATTAAATA
The DNA here is from genome assembly GCF_001515625.1 of Sinocyclocheilus rhinocerous. Lineage (NCBI taxonomy): Eukaryota > Metazoa > Chordata > Actinopteri > Cypriniformes > Cyprinidae > Sinocyclocheilus > Sinocyclocheilus rhinocerous. The sequence goes on from NW_015635519.1 coordinate 118,935, forward strand.
AATATATCAATAATGTATTATTAAAAAACATCTCATCATTTCATTCAGATTCGAAATTAAGGCTACGTCCACATGAAGCCAGAGCTTTCCCTATCCGATCTTTTTTTTCCCCTCGTCTCAAGAAATATCTGCGTCCACACGAAACCACGAAACCGACACAAAACGATGTAGTATACATGCCAGACCAGTATGTGGCGCTGTAATTCTGCCACAGAGATACACTAAAAACGGAGAAGAAGACTTGGACTATGCGCATAAACCTTGCGCGCGGTATACAAACGAACATGGAACAATACATTTATTAATCTGTGTTAATGTTAGTTAATAAAAAGACAATCATTCAGTGTTTGTTCATGTTTTTGTTGCTGTTATGTGATGTAGCGGTGCCTGACTAGGGGCAAGACGTGGGCTGATGACGTCATCGTTTCAGAAAATATACGGATTCGCTGTCCACACGAAAACGCAAGGGTGGCGTTTTCAGATTTATCCACTCTGGGACCCGGTTTCAAAAAATATCGGTTTCACTCTCCCAAACCGCCGGATCCGTGTGGACGAAATGCCTATACAATTCAAAATGTATGCGTATACAGCTAAACGCTTCTCTGTGTGGACGGGGCCTAAGAGTGGAGATACAGAATTCAACATCAAAGGAATGTATCAGTCTTTTAAAAATGCTAGAACATTTAATTTGACAACAACTGAATAGAGGTATCCACAATAATAAAGGTTCAGAAAAACATCCACACTTATTTGAGCAAAACATGTTGAAAGACAGATGGAATGTTTTATATTTAAAGCCTTTCAGCATGGTATTATATTGACAGAGATGTCTGTTAGACCGCCCTTGACCTGGGTACTCAAAACGCTGCAGCCCATTTACAGAACAATGTTCTGTAGAAAACTGAACATTGTTGACATTCAAACTGACTTATGTGAGAGATAGAAAAAACAAATTCTTGGAGTGGCTAACTTTACTTTCTTCTTTGTTTGAATAGGGCAAGAGAGCTTCAACTCCAAGAGTTTGGCCCTTCAGGCCCAAAAGAAGATCTTGAGTAAAATGGCCACCATGGCCGTGGCAAATCTCCTCACAGATGATACCAGCAGCGAGATTCTGGACGAACTCTACAAGGCCAGTCGTGAATACACCAAAAGCAAGAAGGAAGCTCACAAGATCATCAAAGATGTCATCAAGATTGCCCTGAAGATTGGCATTCTCTACCGAAACCACCAATTCAGTCCTGACGAGATGGAGACCGTCGAACGCTTCAAAAAGAAGATGAACCAGGCGGCCATGACGGTGGTGAGCTTTTACGAGGTGGAGTACACATTCGACCGTGGCATTCTTTCCGAGCTGCTGATGGAATGTAGGGACCTTCTCCATGAGCTGGTGGAGCACCACTTGACCGCACGCTCCCACGCGCGGATCGACCATGTGTTCAACCATTTCGCAGATGTGAATTTCCTGACCAAGCTGTACGGCCCATCTGAAGAGTACAGACTTAACCTGAGGAAGATCTGCGATGGGATAAACAAACTCCTAGATGAGGGCACACTTTAACCTCCAGCTCACAGTTAGTCGGATGAGACTCCAGCAGGCTACTGGGAACTGAACTGCAGGATTTTACGCAACTTGTGTTCTTTGGCTTTTGTTTGAAATTTAGGCTGTCATGATAACTTAATGATGTGATTGTAACCCAACCTGTAGGGATGGTCAACCAAATGCAGATTAAAGTCAAATCCTGGTCTGTATTGTCAACGTACCAGATGATTGTTTGGGGAAAATCCATTTAAGTGGAGAACCTGAATGAATCGGTGTCCCGAAAACCTGTCCTTTGTGTGCAATTGCAGGAACGTCTTAAATTACGAGCTCCTTTATTTGCACTGTATGAAATCTGACCTACCTATTCTTTAAGAATGGCCTAGCAATGCAACCCTATAGCTTTCTTCTGTACTTCCATAAGAACCAGTTAAGATGTCCAGTTAATCTACTCAAAAGTTAAAGGGATATAGTTCATCCCAAAATGAACATTCTATAGTCAACTTCATGATGTTCCAAACCTGTATGGCTTCATTTTTATTGTGGAACACAAAAGAGATGTTTAGCATAATCAAGGTGTTTTTTTTTCTGTAAAATGTAATTAAGGGGAGGGGGGGAATAAAACTATACATATATATATAAAACTGTACCATAAAAGTGATACTTTCAGTGATAGTTTCCCCTTCTGCTATTTCTAACAAATTTTTAAACATAACATTTGGTGCATATCAATCAGTTATGAAAGAAAGACGCAAAAAAAAAATTTCATTTGGTATTGCTGATGGCAAACCTGACAGAATGTGCTCTCTTAACACATTTGAACGTGAATCAATGTGAATGCAACAGCTTCGAATATCGTTTAAAGCTTGACAGAGTCTGACCCCATTCACTTTCTTTGCACAACTTCTCGGATTCTTCCGTAGAAATAAAGTCATACAGGTTTAGAATGAGATAAAGCCAAGTAACTGATTATGAAAATTATATTTTTTTGGATGAACTATCCCTAAAGCGTTGAGAGCTTAAAAGAAAAATGGCGCAAACCTTTGTTGAACAGAGCATACGCCAAAAATAAATGCATAACTGAAGTGCAGCAGATTCAGGCCCAAAAGAAGATCTTGAGTAAAATGGCCACCATGGCCGTGGCAAATCTCCTCACAGATGATACCAGCAGCGAGATTCTGGACGAACTCTACAAGGCCAGTCGTGAATACACCAAAAGCAAGAAGGAAGCTCACAAGATCATCAAAGATGTCATCAAGATTGCCCTGAAGATTGGCATTCTCTACCGAAACCACCAATTCAGTCCTGACGAGATGGAGACCGTCGAACGCTTCAAAAAGAAGATGAACCAGGCGGCCATGACGGTGGTGAGCTTTTACGAGGTGGAGTACACATTCGACCGTGGCATTCTTTCCGAGCTGCTGATGGAATGTAGGGACCTTCTCCATGAGCTGGTGGAGCACCACTTGACCGCACGCTCCCACGCGCGGATCGACCATGTGTTCAACCATTTCGCAGATGTGAATTTCCTGACCAAGCTGTACGGCCCATCTGAAGAGTACAGACTTAACCTGAGGAAGATCTGCGATGGGATAAACAAACTCCTAGATGAAGGCACACTTTAACCTCCAGTTCACGGTTCGTCGGATGAGACTTCATCAGGCTACTGGGATTTGAATGGCGGGATTTTACGCAACTTGTGTTCTTTGGCTTTTGTTTGAAATTTAGGCTGTCATGATAACTTAATGATGTGATTGTAACCCAACCTGTAGGGATGGTCAACCAAATGCAGATTAAAGTCAAATCCTGGTCTGTATTGTCAACGTACCAGATGATTGTTTGGGGAAAATCCATTTAAGTGGAGAACCTGAATGAATCGGTGTCCCGAAAACCTGTCCTTTGTGTGCAATTGCAGGAACGTCTTAAATTACGAGCTCCTTTATTTGCACTGTATGAAATCTGACCTACCTATTCTTTAAGAATGGCCTAGCAATGCAACCCTATAGCTTTCTTCTGTACTTCCATAAGAACCAGTTAAGATGTCCAGTTAATCTACTCAAAAGTTAAAGGGATATAGTTCATCCCAAAATGAACATTCTATAGTCAACTTCATGATGTTCCAAACCTGTATGGCTTCATTTTTATTGTGGAACACAAAAGAGATGTTTAGCATAATCAAGGTGTTTTTTTTTTCTGTAAAATGTAATTAAGGGGGGGGAATAAAACTATACATATATATATAAAACTGTACCATAAAAGTGATACTTTCAGTGATAGTTTCCCCTTCTGCTATTTCTAACAAATTTTTAAACATAACATTTGGTGCATATCAATCAGTTATGAAAGAAAGACGCAAAAAAAAAATTTCATTTGGTATTGCTGATGGCAAACCTGACAGAATGTGCTCTCTTAACACATTTGAACGTGAATCAATGTGAATGCAACAGCTTCGAATATCGTTTAAAGCTTGACAGAGTCTGACCCCATTCACTTTCTTTGCACAACTTCTCGGATTCTTCCGTAGAAATAAAGTCATACAGGTTTAGAATGAGATAAAGCCAAGTAACTGATTATGAAAATTATATTTTTTTGGATGAACTATCCCTAAAGCGTTGAGAGCTTAAAAGAAAAATGGCGCAAACCTTTGTTGAACAGAGCATACGCCAAAAATAAATGCATAACTGAAGTGCAGCAGAAAGATTGTAAATAAAAGTCGGGGTTTTGGTCTTCTGTCTTTTGCCTTTGTAATGACTCAGTGTCACAGCTACCATGATCTTGTGCTTGGTTTTTCCAGATCCTGATGTTTCAGAGCATGTAAATGTGTGTATACGTACATGCAGAAGAGAAATGTGACTATTCCATAAGCCTGTTCAGTAACCCCAGAGTGTAGCACTATTATCTGTCATTAAACGATCCATATGAACTTCCTGTAGTGTCCTTTGGTCATTTCAGCTACTGTGGTTGATCTGTGTTTGATTGGTCCATACTGTTTAGCCAGTTAAGGGTCTACTGCCAGTTAGAACCCAGACAGCAACATAGTGTTGGCCCAGAGCCGGTCCATATCTGGCCCGTGTGAAATCCATGCGGGCCGGATCTGGGCTGACACTGGTTTGTTGTCTGGGAATAGTATTCTGCATTCCATTCTAAGTCAGATGTGGGATATCTCAACTTCAATTTCTATCTCCCCTGATCATAAACCATTCTTTTGCAATTTAGAAAGTAAATGTATTGTGATCTTCCAAAAAGGAAGTTCGATGGATGAGTTAAATGGAATGCAGCATTATTCTACTCAACATGTTTGGTTAACTAGAATAACTCTGCAGGGACATCTTTGATGACCTTGGCTGCGTTCACACTGTCAGTGTTTTACATTCAGGTGCGATTCTCTAAATGTCCTGCAAGTTACCCAAACCACACACTAAACGCATATGTTCAGCGCAGAGCTCTCTCGCACTATGTAACGTGACAGATAACTAGTTGTCCTGTACGGTTCCATCCGCACATCAGGGCTTTGCCGGTGTGAGATCAGTTATAGACTAGAATGCGATTGTCACTTCCGTAAATAACCAAAACATGCGTGAGCGCAATACTCAAATAAAGGTCTGATTATATTCTGCCGCAGTGTGAGCGTGGCCCTTGATAAATAAGAATGTTAACTTGTAGTAAAGCTTATTACAGTAGTTTTATTTGAGTTGCACATAAGTCCAGTGATGTTCTCAAGAAAGTGAAAGTATGATTCTACTACAACATGAATAAGTATTTACAATTTTGAGTGAACTATCCCTTTATCCAGTTTTAACAAATGGTCTGGTTTGTCTCTTATGTGTGGATATTAGGAGATGTCCTCCTGCTAAGTTCATACTCATAAGTTTGGAAATTATATTACAACATCACTTGTGATTAACTGATTTTGTTTGGAATGAAATGGAGTCGTGGTACAATTTTATATTTTGCTCTCTTTTTTTTCATTTCCCGTCAACAGCAGGGAGCTTTTTGCACTAATGTTATATATTGAAAACCAAAAGAATCACATTAGATGAACAAATGATGCTTTAATAATGTATCTTCTATCTTCTCATTCTCGTGTTGCCAGAGAGAAAGATAGGAAATGGAAATCATTTGGTTTCTTCGTAAACCTCGGCTAAATGAGTGTTTTCTGGCAAGCTTTTTACAAACTAAATTGTATCATCAACGTTCAGAAGTACAACGTATTATGATCAATAACAATCTGCTTCTGCCATAATTCCTGACATAATAATTGACAAGCCCGGTTTCCCGCTGGTAATTATTACTCATGCGCTCAACTTGTAAATATGATCATTCTAACATGACTTGAAAGCAGCGTTAGATGATGTGACTAATGGGAGTTCAGTTAAATCACTCTATTCAACCACAACTAAAGGCACATTTCATACAACACAAAGAAGTTCTGTATGAGGCAGATCCTTTTAAATTAGAGAAGAGGACTCACCATTTACTAACCATGTCTGTCAGAGTTTTAAAACTTCCTTTTCTATTAACATAAAGAGTTTTAATTCCTCTTTTCTGAACACAAAAAGAAGAGAACAGATTGACATTTCTCTGTGTTTGAAAGACCACATTTAAAAAGCATTAAGACAGAAATGAAATGCAAGACAAAGACACTTTAATGACAAACATCTGGTGAACTTTTCTTGCCATTCATTCACTTTTAAAAGTTACTAAGCACTCACTGGTCCAAATTCCCTGTCATAGCTGTATGAGCCAAGGGTCAAGGTTTGACTGGTTGGCTTGGTCCAGTTAGTCCCTGCTGGTAGATGTTATAACTACACAATTACAGCATATAGGGCAACAGCTTCTTTCTCCATTGACAGCCATTCAAAAGTAGCCACATATTCTGAGAAAATAAAATTAAATATAACATCTAAAGAGCATTTATTCCATTAAAGAATGCATTAGTGCCCGCCTATACTTGCAGCGACATTGGTTTCCACTCATTTTTCCAATTGTCTTTGTTAAAGCATTATAAGCAATGAACCAAGCCAACCAGTTACAAGGTGAATCACAACATTACACACTTTTTTACACCTTACATTGTATTTAACACCTAGTGAGGGAAGAACTACAATCCCATGAAGCATTGCAAATAACATAATCAAATTAAAAACAATGGAGAACTATAAAACTATTCAAAGTTGTTGATTATATCTATAGAAACGATATATTAAGTTTTATAAATAATAATAATGTGAACGGATGGCTTTAATAAAAAGCATATACCATTGATTAAGAAACTTGGAACTCTCAGTACTGAGGTCTGTCTTTAAAGGTTTATAAGTTATCATTTAAAATCTATTTCCCTACGGAGAAAATGAGATTTTACTTCAGGAAGTCGACTGCTGCACTCTGTAATAAAGCAGATGTTTTGCCAGTAACCAGTTTCTGGAGAATGAATTAAACTTAACCATTAACTGCTTTAAGAGATTTGTTTTTTAACTGCTTAAGAATGATTTTTAAAGAGAACACACACACACAAATGCCTCAAAGGTTAGTATTTTTTTTCCCATATACAATGAAAGTCAATGAGTGCTAGAGTTGTTTTGAACCCAGTTGACTTTTATTGTATGGACAAAAAAAACTTATTTGGGGGGAAATTATTCCCACCAAAATTAGCACAGAAAAAGTGACATACATGAGCAGACTCTGCCTAGGCTTGTTAATGAGGAATGGCACAATTTTTTCTAACAGCTCAGGATTGCCCACACAGTGGCTTCACAGATCAAGAATGTGCGACTGAGAGCCCAAATTTAGCTGCCACGGCAGACTGTGCTGGGTCGGGTCGCCCAGAAATGAAATAATTGTGGTAGAACAGAAAGACATGACAGGCTGTTAGACATCAACAGGTTACAAATCAACCCACACACTCAAACACCCCCTCACAGTGTGCACTAACAGGGGAGCCTTAGTAAGATGAATGACAGTGCTTAGGTCAAAGCGGTGGGGATGTGCAGGGTTGCCAGGTCTGCAAAACAAGGCCAAAAATGGCCATTAAAAATTTTTTAATAATGCAATTCCCATACCTAAAGTACATATTTAAATAGTCACTATTTGGAAATTGAAAACACTAGTGATCATAAACACAACTTAAAGGCTCCCTACCAAATCTTAACATAATACAGTAGCACAGTATTGTCATTGGTTCAATGCAAGCATTTCAGCCAAATATAATTCATGCAGCATTTCAAACCTTAAAGGGGTACTTGTAACACTCCAAAGAGAACGGAAAATTGAAATCGCATCATATGACCCCTTTAAATCCACAGGTGAACAAAAATCAACCCACATCAACACTTTAAAAGCAGAAAAATTCCACATGAAAACCACAGACCCTGGGGCAGAGGGTTTATATATCTCATATGGCCTGACTCCTTTAATGAATCGGTTTGTTTAGACGATTTGAATCGATTAGAAACTGTTGGTTTGATTCGTCACTCAAAGATGAGTACATTGATTAAATAAATTATTGTTTAATGGTCTTCTCTCATCACAATGTTTTCTAAATTGTTGTCATAAAATTGTCTCACTCTCACTGAAAAACGGTCTTACATGT
>NW_015635519.1:127146-127724 GCF_001515625.1 Sinocyclocheilus rhinocerous
TGCTAGCTTATGAAGTTCTATCAAAGTTATGGCATTCATGCATGAAATGCATGCACTTTAAACGTATTTGAAAAGGTAGCACTTTTTCCATCAGATTAATGCAGTTCACATTGTTCACATACTTTATGTGAACAATGTGAAGGAAAATACAAAAATCTGTATAAATACATAGCAATCACGTTCCTGCAGCACTGACAATGTACATTTCTCCTTTTGTTTAAGAAGAAATTCATTTGAAATGACATGACCATTTTCATTTGTAGGTGAACTTACTCTTTAACATCTGTTTGGAGTCACTGTCACAGAACCAATATTGTACAGCATTCTGGTTACAAGTGCAAATGCCCATCAGCACTGATCGTACACTTCTCAGTGACTGTTACTCACTTGGCTATCGGATACTCCCACATGTAGCCCCATCCTCCGTGAAGCTGCAGGCACTGAGTAGCAACACTATTCTGCAAATCTGTGGCCCTAGGGAGGGAAAAAGACTTTGTCTTCATCAGGCTTTACATAAAACTAAACCAATCGGTAGTGGTTTTTAAAATCTCTTGTTATTTGCCATTATTGCCATTATT
>NW_015635519.1:129021-172695 GCF_001515625.1 Sinocyclocheilus rhinocerous
ATCATATGACCCCTTTAAAATCAAGTTGTGGCTTGTTCTGAAATTGCTAGTTTTCTGTCATCAAAAACTATAGCCGTTCACATGTCAACAATGCCTATAAAGTGTTCAGAAACTTGGTCCGCCCAGTCCCAGCAAGGTAATAAAGTGGAAGTAGGACAGATACTAATCTCCAGAAGAACTAATGATGAGTAAAATGTGTAAAAGTTCACCAAATCTTTTGCTCTTGCTTGTTGTGTTTAGAACCTGAATCCCTCTGAAGTTTATATGTAGTTTGTTTCCTAATCATTTCAGTCTTATCCTAATAGATTTTTCATCATATTTCAGTGTTTATTGTTATGTGAACCAGGCAATTAGACTATTAAAAAGAATGGAACATGTCAAAATTACATTAGATATGAGAGAACAGTGCTGTATCTCACATATTCACAGATTAAAATAGAAAAGCTTCATTGTTTACGTGGAAAAATGATGCAGAGCTTTTATAAAAGATAAAACAGTATTTTAATGATTCTTTATTTACTGATAACAAAAATTAAATGATTAATTAATTAGTAATTAAAGGGACCATTTTTCTGTAGTTTTTTATTTATATTCCTATAACAATGTAAATAATAATCAGTATCAACAAAAATTTGGAATAATGTTTTAGAAATGTTTGCTTGCTTACCTTCAATTATATAAAAAAATAGTTTAATTTTTTTTCCAAGTTAAAAAAAAAAAAAAAAGCTTTAATATGTCCCCTTTATATTTACCTGCAGGTCAGCGATGGTCTTGCTGAACGCCTTCCGCTGCATCACATAGTTCCTTGTCTCTTCAAACATGAACTCGCAGCTGGCAAGAGCCATGACTGATATAAGAAGGCGCTCCTGCAAAATGACAGAAAGAAATCTCTCCCTATTCATATTATAGTTCATTATAATGGGGTGTGAGCCCATTTGTAGAGCTTTTCAAATTCCCAAAATCTTAATCCCCTCATATTTTGATATCTTATGCCGACAATGCAATCCATGTACAAAAGATCTTCACAGACGGAGGCAATATGTGAGAGGGAATTGATTGGGTCCTAAAGCAGGTTGTTAGAAATAGGGACTCAATAATACAAATAATACTCATTTATGCTCTCTACATTATTCTAAAAAGCAGCACTGTGTTTAGAAACACTACTTTTTAAGGCATTATATGGAATATATATCATACAACTACCCACACACAAGCCATTAAATATGTTGCAGTATTATCAAGAATAAGAATAGGAAAACTCAAAAGAGAGCAGCAGATTTGTACTCTCACTCTTATACCTGTGGCAGCTCATTCATCAGATAATAAAATCCCTTATTGACCTGACCCAACAAAGCTTCAGCGGGCAAACGCACATCCTCAAAGAACAGTTCAGCTGTATCCTGCACAGAAACAAATACCCAATACATTTATAACTTAACCTCTTTATTAATCTATATTAAACTATAATGTAAATTTAATTTGTAGACATTTCAATAAATTCTAAGTAAACTCTTACACAAACTGGCTATGTATGCATGTATATATTATATATTAGTATATGTATTATATGTATATGTATATTATATATTATATGTATATATTATTATATATTAGTATGTATTAATATATTAGGTTATGTATTTGGGAAGCTTTAAGGGTGACCTGAGCTTTAAGTCCGAGCTTCTCCAGTTTGCGGCCCTTTTGGAAGCCCTTAGTGCCGCTGTCAACCAGGAACAGACTGATTCCATGAGCTGCTGTCTTTGCTTCACGGTTAGTTACAGCAACTACAATCACCACATCACTCATCCAACCGTTAGTGATGAACACCTGAGAGAAAGTGACCAAAGAACAAGACTGTGATTTAACTAAACCTGGTGGAAAATTCAAAACAATTGAAAATAACTAACCAACTAATCGGCAGATTCACTCTTTATTTATTTAAGTTATTTATTAATTAATTTATTTTTAAATTATGATTGTTTTTGATGAAAAATCTTAGCAACATTATAAAGTGCACCTCAAGGTAAGTACGTTTTTTTTTTTGTATCTATAAATGGTAACTCAAACACTATGTGGGGTACCTCAAGGATCAATTTTAAGACCATTACTTTTTAATTTGTAAATGCTACTGATTGACTCACTTGCTAACTGTATTTTAGTTAGCAAGTGAGTCAATCAGGATAAGAGTCACAGTGAAACTTACCCCTAAAGAGAATATATTAGGACTTAAACCACATCAAGGAGCAAACATTTATCACATGAAGAATATTGATAAAATTAGGACATTTCTTTCTCTGAGCAACATGGAGAGACTGATGCAAGCTTATATAACTAACTGGTTTGACTACTACTGTAATGCTCTCCTTTCTGGTCTACCAAAGAATACAATAAATCATCTAAAATTAATTCAAAATTGTGGTGCATGAGTGCTAACTAAAACCAAAACTTTTCTCATTTAGCTGTTCCACACAGTAGAATTAAAATATTTTCTGATGCCCCATTCAGCCATTACACTAAATGCCACTGTAACAACAAATGAAGTGAGAGGTGCATAAGATATTGATATTTTTAAATGTAAATTAAAATGATTTTAATTTACATTTAAAAAATATCACTATCTTTTGCAACTCCCACTTCATTTGTTATTACATTGGCATTAAGCTGAATAGCATTTTAAATTCTATTTCAATCCTAAATTAAAAAATTATTATAATTTTGTATATTACCATCATAATGACTTATTTCTATTCTATTTTACTTTTTTATTATAAACTATTTTTGTGCTATTTTCATTTCTTGTATTTTGCGTCAGTCACTTATTTATGCTGGCATTGAATTTGTTTGATAGATGCTATATGAACAGTTTTATTGATTGACTGACTGATAGAAAAATTCTCTGCATCAGAAGCCACTGTTCATACCTTGCTTCCATTAAGAATCCAGTCAGTTCCATCTTTTTTTGCAAATGTCTTCACTCCTTGAAGGTCACTTCAGAGAGAAAATTAAACATGTGAACCAGGACGACACGGAACAAATGATTGTGCACTATTTGACTCCGCAAGCATGAAAATGTGATGCACCCTGGGAGTCAGTGTCTTTGTATCTTTAAAAGTATAATTTATTCTTTAATGTCATGCCTGCACTGAAGCCCACCTGCCGGCTCCAGGTTCTGTCATAGCGATGGCCCCGATGCATTTCCCAGCAGTCATCTGTGGAATATAGTGCTCGATCTGAGCCTTAGAGCCATAGTGACTGATATAAGGCATTACAATCTCAGAGTGAAGAGAGAACCCAGGACCACTGCAGTTACAGTACATTCTACAACACAAATAGAGCCAGAACACCCACTACATTACAAACACAGACACACAAAGCCAAGGGAAAAACCTACATCCTAGACATTCAGCGTTGTGCTTTATTCGAAACTGAAATGCATTTTAAATCCCAGTTCAATTTGAACTGAGACAGCAAGCAAAACATAGAATTGGAATTCAAATTTGAATTTAAGGAAGTAGAATTATGATTGAATTTATAAAAAAACTGACTGCTATAAGTTTAAAACATATGACTGGTTTGCTACCATATTGTGATGCATTTTAAAGTGAAGTGTATTTTTAAATAATTCTTCAAAAACATATCAAGCAGATGAGGTATTTCCAGAGACATTTGATGATATCAATAATCAGTGCTTAAAATGTCACCTGTAGAAATGTGTATTTCATATATATATATATATATATACAGTGGTGTGAGAAAAAGTGTTGGCCCCCTTCCTGATTTCTTCTTTTTTTTGCATGTTTGTCACACTTTAATGTTTCAGATCATCAAACAAATTTAAATATTAGTAAAAGATAACACAAGTGAACACAACATGCAGTTTTTAAATGAAGGTTTTTATTATTAAGGGAAAACAAAATCCAAAACTACATGGCCCTGTGTGAAAAAGTGTTTGCCCCCTAAACCTAATAACTGGTTGGGCCACACTTAGCAGCAACAACTGCAATCAAGCGTTTGCGATAACTTACATAGAGTCTGTTACAGCGCTGTGGAACATATATGTCTATATTTATTTGTATCTATTATTCAATATTTCATTTTATTATTAAAATTTTATATATTTCTATTTTACACTTTCAGAACAGAATATGGAGGACATTTTGTGGTGTTTGTGTTGTTTTGTGGTAGCAAAATTAAAATTTGTTTTGATGACTGTGGTAATTATTTTGACAGGACTGAACACAAAACATATCTCAGTCTATATCTAATCAGTCCAATTAATTTATTTTATATTTTATTGCATAACTCCTGTTGTATAACTATGATAAATTTGACTGAATTACAGTTCAGTAAATTCCTCTTCCCGTCACTAAAATTTAAATTCCTATGGGATGTCCCATTGAAATTCACATTCATGATTTGAAATCGAAAGAGTTTTAAAATTCTGAATTTTGCCCAATCCACTGTACGATCAGACAGGTAAGGGAGGAGCTACTATGATAGGCAGGTGAAGGTGGGGCTACTCACTGCTCCTCCCACACTATAGCAGCAGACAGGAGGTCCCCTCCGATTCCTCCATGCTCCTCAGATGTATATATTCCCAGCAATCCATGTTCTCCGGCCTTTTTCCAAACCTCTCTGCTGACCTCACCAGCCTTCTCCCACCTATAAGCATACAGTATGTGCATACATTTTGAAACACATTTTCATTCTGTATCTATTACAGTTTCATTCTGTATCTATTATGTCATATTCAGAGAGCGATGAACCACACTGGCAACTTACTGAGCGTGATACGGAACAACTTCCTCCTGAAAGAACCGCCGCACATTTTGACGGAACAGGTCATGCTCCTCTAAGAAGATCCGTCTGGTGCCGATGTCCATCAGTGTCTTGGCCATGGACGTTTCTGGTCGAAAGGGTGCTGCTGTTTCCCCATGCTGGACCTCCGTATGCTGCATTCTGGGAATCAAATTAACCCCTTTGCTATAGTTCTCCAAATATTATAAATATATTATTACCACTGATATATCATCCCGTTTAATAATATATTCAACCATATTCATTACTCCAAGGTACCATAAAAGACAAAACTGTCCATATACGGAAAAGTATAATACCATTATACTTTTTTGATATTATTTGCATTCTAATTTCATTCTAAAAAAAACATTTACTTTAAAAACATGTAAGAAACACCAATTTGTAATATTGGTGTAATTTGAAAATGCACATACTAACCCTTTTTGTTTGCTATTTTTAACCATTCAGGATGTTATGTTACAACAAAACTACAATGAGATTATATTTTTTCTTTCCCACAATTTTATATATAGCTGCCCTCCTTATTTGTCATTATGATAATGTAAATTCAACATTTCTGATTACATTGGTAATACTGAAAAAGATTTTCTATTGCAGACATATAATGTGGGGAAGGATTTGATATGATCATATTCTTTACTATAGAAAGTTAACAGGAAAAATAATAACTTTAATTGCTCGGTGGACCTTATTAAGCTGCCTTACATGCTATATTTTAAAAGACAATATGTGACCCTGGAGCACAAAACCAGTCTTAAGTCGCTGGGGTATATTTGTAGCAATAGCCAAAAATACATTGTACGGGTCAAAATTATAGATTTTTCTTTTATGCCAAAAATCATTAGGATATTAAGTAAAGATCATGCTCCATGAAGATATTTTGTAAATTTCCTACCGTAAATATATCAAAACTTAATTTTTGATTAGTAATATGCATTGCTAAGGACTTAATTTGGACAACTTTAAAGGCGATTTTCTCAATATTTTGATTTTTTTGGCACCCTCAGATTCCAGATATTCAAATAGTTGTATCTTGACCAAATATTGTTCTATCCTAACAAACCATAAATCAATTGATAGCTTATTTATTCAGCTTTCAGATGATGTATAAATCTCAATTTTGAAAAATTGACACTTTAGACTGGTTTTGTGGTCCAGGGTCACATATATTTAATGTTTTTAGAGATACTTCTTAGCTTTATTTTTTTTACACCAATGTTTTAGTAACAACACCTACCAGTTTTCTTATTGATTTTTTTACAATAAAAATATAAATGTTGTTCATATGTAAAAATGCATCGTTTTTCCTTTCATGCATCAGAGAAATAAATAACTAAAACGAGAACTACTAAAATGAACTATTTCTGTGAATTATGATGAAACATAACTATGATATAACACGAAAGATAATGAAAACAATAAAGTCAACACAAATGAGACTCACCTCGACATAGTCACGCTAAACGCCTGTTTACTCCGCAAATAAACATTTTTCGTCGCAGGAGAAAAAACCCTTAATGCCTTTAGTGCAAACATGCTGATGTGGACGTGATCAACTCAAAAGCTGAGGCACAATATTTGACAGGTCAAAATATCGTCCGTGAACTTTACTCTAATTAAAGAAAGGACCTTCCGCCTGAAGACATAAAGACAACCTGTCAAAATAAGAGTCCTTTTAACTCTAACGCTGATGATGTCAAATAGAAGCTGAACGTATGGCTGTAATTCACTAGAAATATTCCAAGACATTCTAAAAATTAAAACACGTGAATTAGTCTTGATAGTAATTGTTTGTCACTGAATGTCACTGAAACGCTATTTTAATGTATACTATCGACACTATCTGAGCCCTGTATATAATGAAATGCCTTTATTCAGAGTAGTGAATGTATAATGGTGTTGTTATGTCATGTACTAACATGTAGGCTACTAACCATGTACTAACAGCTAGCATAACACTCTACAGCAGAGATAGACCTAACTAACAAGGGTAGACTGCTTTTGTTAACGCACATTAAAAATGTTGAAGTTTGTTCAGTTCGTCATCCTGTTTTCTAATCCTAGGTCACATCTAATTTGTACAACCTATGTTTTCCAGAGTTTCCTCACACCAAGATAATTGCCAAGACAAATGTAACATTAAGTTCATTTTCGCTATCAGTTTGAAGCTTCCTCAAGAGCGCTTCAGTATTGCAACAAGAAATCATAGATGCAAAAATGTATTGTAAAAAATGAAAGAATTTCATGTTTCTAGACTGTTTCAGTACGATGTGTCACATAATCCATGGGGTAGAGGTTAGAATATCCACGTCGTCTTTCTATTTTCCCTTTATTCTCCAATAGAAATAAGACATTAGTGACCTCTACTGGACACCAATAATAAACACATCAAAAATCCCTTTATTTTCTTCGTAACTATTTGTGAATTTTACTAGCAGTTTCTGAGTATGCAAGTATATAAAATATTTCTTTTTTAAATCATTGTGTTGCATCTTTGTGTTTTGTTTTATCAATGCTGTCTCATTGCATTCTCAACTAACTGGCTCTAACATATTATGAGCAGTGCTAATGAAGAATCTGAACAAAGAGCCTGTTGTGTTCAGACTCACAGAGAAGAGCCGGATGACCTCTGTCCCACTTTCACACAGACGCAGAGCTGTCTGCTGCTGCAAACATACATGAACGGAAGCATATCAACTCATGCACAGTGAAAGGTGATGCCTTGATCAGCGCAAATAGATATTGGAAATATTGGAAATATTGAATGTGCAAAAGTGGTTCTTTCCAAAAACAAATCTCAAAGTGGTTTTTAAGACAAATATAGAACACTATAAACCTTACTGCTCTGAGATCAGCGAAAATCTGCTTTGACAAGATTGTGGTGGGTGAACAGAACCTGTCATATGAATTAGGAACAGTACCCACAAACCCTGTCATGCCCTCAATACACCAAACAAACAGATTGACAGATCAAACACAAATTTACCCTATAAATGGTTGGAAGACATGAAGAAACAACCGTGTTCTTGATTGAAAATGAAGGTTTTCTGTTCAACCCTCTTTTGTTTATTTTGTCTAAATAACACTCTGCACACAAGAAAAATGTACTTTGTTTAAAATCGTATTTTCACTTGACACCAGAGTGTTGATGTTTTTTTTATTATTATTATTATTTTCATAATAAAAATTAAGGTTTTTCAAAGTTGCCTTTATAGTATGTAAACTAAACCAAACATTGACTAACAAAAAGTAAAAACGATACTTTCAAATTATATTTAGCTTTTATAATGAAATTAAGTATACAAATTCAAAAAATGACCTACATTAAGTAACATTTTAGCTTATGTCTAAAGAAAATATATTAAATATTAGAAGATGTGAAAGTCAAAACAGCATGTTCTTATTCAGTGAAATCTGAAAAACACTGTCTATAGGTTAATGACAAATTCCCATTATGGCAACTTATATTGGGGCATTTACACAAACGTTCACCATGCATTCATTCTAAAAATAAATTAGCAATTTTAATAAGTCTTTATAGGGGCCTATACAATTGACCTCGAAATAAACCTACCCTGATATATACTGACCAATAAAAAATATTTTTTAAAATTTTAATATAAAATTAAATTAAATTCAAGAATGTTTTTTCAGAATTTGATAACAGGGATGTATCTCATGTGCATCTGCCAAGCTGATAATGATTTCTCAATAATCAGATGCTTAATGTTCTCAGCATGACACATGAAAGGATATTCATTGTTCATTTGATGAAGCTATTTGAGGTCACATGTCACCTGACAGCCTGTATGCACTGACACAGGCAGCTCATGCGTGTGACCTGCAGAGGCAATCATGAGCTGTTTAACACACTCCTCCTGCACAGAACACATTCACCATGAGCGACTCACAACCTCCCAAGATAATCGAAGTCATGTCAAGTCATGTTAAGTCATGTCAAATAAGCATTTGTCTATATATGTATACAATATTTAATATATCTTTATATTTTCATATAAAGTCATATAAGCATATACATCAACTTCTGTACGGATTAGATTTATGCAATAAATATACACTAGAGATACAGACTCAATGTTTGTAAGTATAGTAAGTGCAAGATAAAAATGAGGAGGCATCCAAAAGGAAGCAAGCAAAGAGAAATGAAAAAAATTTAATTAGTAATTTGATCTTTTCTCTTTGTATTTTTCTGCTAACATACACTCTTAAAAAATAAAACTGCTTCACAGCGATGCCATAGAAGAACCATTTTTGGTTCCACAAAGAACCATTTAGTCAAAGGCTCTTTAAAGAACCATCTCTTTCTTACCTTTTTATAATCTGAAGAAACTTATTTTGCCACAAACAGGAAGGTTCTGCAGATGTTGAAGGTTCTTTATGGAACCATTTAGACAAAAAGGTTCTTCTATGGCATCGTGAAGCACCTTTAGTATTAAGAGTGTATTACAATATTATCCCTATTGTATTACATGGGAACACTGTCACAAGGTTAGCTTTTTTGATAGAAGTTTTTGATCAAAAGTCGAATTAATAAAATGTTTTTGTCTACCAGTGGTTTTACATGCTGCTCTCTAGTTTAAGACCTTCTTAAATTAGAATCATTTCAGTCAATTCTGCCCTTCAAACTAAAATTCGTATTTTATCCCATTTTTATAACAGCTTTGGGTAAACAACTGAGCATAATGAACTGTGTTTTGCAGGACAAGGTAGATTTTTCCTTCATAAAAGTCAGGTTAGCATGTCATATTTTTATTGGGGTAAGTGCTATATGTATTTTACAAATAATTTATTATAAAATCTTCCTAAAATGTTTTTTTTTTAATAGTTCAAGCTTAATATTTTAGAACTTTTTGTATTTTTGTTGTTTCATCATTGATTTTGTGTTTCATAATTGTTTGCTAAAAAGCCCATAAAATGCCAGTTCCCATGGTGACATCAGTGTCATAAAAGGTCAGTGCGTTCAATGAACTGTATCTTTTTTTCCTGGGCAACACATTTTCAATACCTTCTTGTTGTCAAGATTGCTGTCAAGTTTTGCCTATAAAACCATATCAATCCATCAATACTCCATATCACTTTATCCATAAAAGCACATATGAAATCTAATATAACAAGTAATCTATCTATCTATCTATCTATCGCTCCCAGCCAACGCATGTGTAGCCTATACCTCAAAGCACTCTCTATACCCATATCTCTATACCTCTTAATTTGCATGTCAATCTGCATTGTCATAAACTGGTTCTTTTCAGAGTGCCGTCTTGTCTCTTATCTGCTCTTTTTTGCGCTCATCGGTCGTTTGCTGCCCCGCAGCATGAATGAATGCGAGATGCGCGTGTGACGCAGGTGCTTCAGACTGACGCACATGGGCGGATGTGACCGTGCCGTCCTCCTCCTCCTCCTCCTCCTCCTCCCTCCATCCATGAGCTGCTGGAGTCAGGGCCCGTTATACACGAGGAACTCCCATCAGCTTATCCGCTGTTAATTATAGCCAGCGACCTGGTTTCAGCACTGCAGGGACTCAACAGCTCCACTGGAACTAAAGCCCTTGCGCTTATAGAGGAGAGGCGCTGAGAGCGCGCGGCATCCTGCCAACCCCAGCGCGCTTCACAAAACCAAACCAACGGCGCGTTTATCTTCACAGAGGACAACAGAGAGAGCGAGAGAGAAAACATCTGAACCCCAGCTGAAGGATGGCGTCAAAACGCGTAGGGATTGTGGTTGTCCTTGCTGTAATATCGCAGATCAGCGCGTTTCCCACACCTGCCGGACCCGACGGTGAGTTACTGAATAACCAACAAGCCTATAGTCCAACACATCGGTCCAATATATTAGAAGATGTGGAATATTTGATTTAGAAGATTCATCCGACTAAGTGGAACACACAAAACATGCATTACGTGTAATAAAACAAAAAAATTGCTTCATGTATAGATTAATATATAGGCCACGTTAAATTAATCAGACGATATTTTGCTATTTTGATATTTAGGACAGCGTCCAACTGACTCATTAACACATGTCTGGACTTCAGCGTGCACATGCTGTGCTTTCAAATGGAAGTAAATGTTAGGATCTCTGGTTAATTTCAACAATTACATATGTATTAAGTTGTATTTTACATAGGCTATAATGTGTATATATGGATTATGTTGGCCATCAGTATATATTAATCATTGAAAAACCCATATTGGCTGATAACTCCATATAAATATGGGAAGAAGGTGAATGAATTGGATGGTTTATTTTGTTTGTTTGTTGTTTTCGTCATTTATTGTATAGGAAGCTCAAGCCTCAGTTTTCAAAGGCCTTTATTTAATCTTTTGTCCTGTAATCCGATTATTCCATGGCAGCTTCTCTTGGACAGTTTGGACTGCAACTGAATGCATCAAAGATCTCAACAACCATAGACAGATTGAAGAAAATGCATATTAATAACTATTTCTTTAGGGTAAAAATAGTCTTGTGTAAATGTAGAGTGTCTTGCTTCCTTCAAAATTATAGTCGATTCATACAACATAGGTGCACAGATTTTGTTTTTCAAAAACTCATTTATGTTGTTACAATGTCTTTACATTATAATTACAATGTAATAACCAATCAATAGTAATCTGAGCCAGATACTGTAGTGATACTGCAGATATATATATATATATATTTCTCATCGTCCTCCTGTTTTTGTTATCCATTGTGAGTGTATTAAAGGCATAGTTCATCCAAAAATGAAAATTCTGTAATCATTTACTCACCCTCATGTTGTTCTAAATGAAATGACTTTCTTTCTTCTGTGGAACACAAAAATAAATTCAGCTTTTGGGTGTCCCTTTAAGGTCTGCAATGACTGATCTATTGTACCATCAGTAATCTTTGCCTATATTAAATGTGATTGTGTGTTTCTTTCCTGTTCCAGATAAGAGCATGTATAACCGAGAGCTGACTGAAGAGAAGCCATTAGAACAGCAGGTGTGATTTCAGAATTATGAACTTATTGTTCATTTCTATGTTATGTAAAAGACACAATATACTTTGTACATCTGCATCAGACACAACTACTGTTGTACTACTTTTGTACCCTTGATTCTGACTGGGTATAGATGTTCTATGCATTAAGTTCAAATATATTTAAATTAAAATTTCAGTAAAAGTCAAGACTGGTTTTTATTTATTTTTTCCCAACAGATTGCAGAAGCTGACAGCATCAAGAAGGCAGGTGAGGAATAATCTTATGCAGACATAGTGCTTCACAGTGATCAATAGCTCACAAGTGTTTTCTGTTCATCCATGCAGAACCCAAGCCAACGCCACCAGCTGAGGCAGAGTCAAACTCTGAGGACGATGACATCACTTTCCTTAAGTCTCTGGCTGAGAAGTCCAAAGAGTCAAACAACGAGACTCCCATCTCAGATTCTGTGGATGAGCGATACGGTACTGATGAGGCCGACACTACCAAAAACAGAAGACTGGCCGATGATTATGACTCTACTAAGAATGGAATGGACTACAAATACCAAGGTAAGAACTACAACTACCAAGCTGGCAAAGCCTTATTCAGAAGAGCACATTATGTAGTATGTGTACTTTGCAAAGTATGTTGTTTGCACATACACTGACTGTACACAATGCAATGAGCTTGCTGTTTCCAGTCTAACGAATGAACCAGATGTAATTTTTTGCATCTGTGTTTTATTTATGCCCATTTTGATTTGACTATTTGACCAAAAAAAAAGAAGTCAAGACATTTAAACATTAAGTCAAATAAAAATGTAACCATATTTATGTCCATTTATAATTGCATACTGTTTCACTTATCATTTAGTATGTATTTTACTGTGTTATTATTCCATTTAACTATTTTATGTGTCAGAACATTGTGGATTCTAAATAGTAAAATAGCCAGCCTCAGGAAAACGTAAAAGATCAATGAACATTTTTTTAGTTGTGACTTGTGAAAAGCCAAATTATCTCCCACTTTGAAAGTGCTAATCCATCCCTGTAACCGTATGTGATCCTAAATACAGGAACAGGTGGCAGACACCATAGGTCAATCAGGAGGTATTTTGTAGAGATAAAGAGACAGAGTGAGAGAGAGAAGGAGAGAGAGAATCAGAGGATTATCCCTCCACAGGCTGCTGTACTGGATGTTTATACTGTAGCATTAAACCCCACAGTCCCCTACAACAGGGCAGTCAGACTAAACATACACCCACATTAAACACCCTTCTAACCTAATAATAGCACAATAGCTCATAGAGGTCATGTCATTAGTCCTTTTACCATTTTTCCCCGACCCTATGAAGTTTATTGGATGAAAATCAACTGTTTATTTTTTTTCATGTTTAATTTTCTACTTTATGACTCTTACAATTAAATATGCAGTCGTTGTGCGTTTTAAGTATGCCCTGTGTTATGATTGGCTAACCAACATGTGAAACTACTATTAATGCATATGGGCTACCAGTTTGCTGCTGGGTCAATTATACAGTAGTTTTGTAAATATATGTTGTCTTCCTTCAATAACAACCTCTTTGCATATCCACAGTTACATTGTGATGTATTGTGATTTATGATTCATTAAAAAATCGCAAAATCACAAAGGCTCTGCAGAGCTGTAGGTGCTAATCAGACTTCACCACATTTGACTTGTTAGCTCTTATGGGGTTTAGGAATAGGAATACCTGTTCTATGTCCTTCTTTTTACCTCACCAAGACTGGGTGGACCATGTTTCTGAACACAGAATAGATGTGGGCAGTCACGTGTTCATGTATTCATCTGCCTGATGTCAGCTATCCAAGGAAAAGCAGTTTTTGCAGCTCAATTAACTTATAATATGACCGCTTTAAGTTTTCTTTTATGACACCGTCATGTCATAAAGGCACTCAGACCACCTAAGACCTCTGACTCAGAATGAGCGTCAGACATTTGATCAGTGTCACGTTTCAGGCAGATGGTGAGTTTACTGGAAGCGTTAAGGCAGTGTAAGTCGATCTCTGTGGTAGATAATGGCAGATAACAGAGTGGGAGGTGTTTTTGTGTGATTTCACTGGGTTACAGGAATTACAACAGACAGACAAGAATTGCTGGCAGATTTCAGCTCCAACGTTCAGATCTCTGTTTCACACGTTCTCCTCCTACTTAATTTCGCTTTTTAAGAGCTTTGAGCTTGTAGGCTTCTGACAAAGCAATATCAAATACAGCCCACTAGAAATTAAACCTATGGCACAGAAAAAGACACCCAAAAATGCTGGATAAGGTGGATATTCAGGCTACCTACAGTCCATCAGCAGTTCATTTATAATCAAGTTATATCCATTCCCCAATACAGATGAAAGGCTAGAAATGCTCCTGGTTATTATCCAAAATAAGTAAGGGATAGTTTATTGTAAAATAAACTTGAAAAGGTGATCAGAACCCAGAGGCGAAATGCTTGTTAAATAAATGGACATGAAATATTGATTCATTTCGAACTTAATTATTTCAACCTGGTCTCATAAAAATACGTACCTCTGGGTACTTTTCTGCAACACCGTTTTTACGTACCTTACTGCACGAAATGTCTACTGAGTAGCGCTAAAACACGGGTTCAATACGTGAACACTGGCACGTTTTTATTACGTTGATATAGGTACGTATTGCTGTGTTTTTATTACGTTGCTTCAGGTACGTATTGCGGCGGTTCAGAATTCAAATATCCGGGGACTGTCGCTAAAAGTTACTGCTCTATCGTGTTGGAAATATGCCAAACCCAACCCTAAACCTACCCGATAGTGTTAACAAATGCAAAACTCACATACAAATGCATTTGTTGATGCAACTGTGCCATTTGAACTTCCTTATATGCAGAAAAATTTATTATTAATCGAAACTCTGTAAATTTGTGTGAAAAGGAATAAAAGGTGTCGGAGTTTTACTGCCTCTAGTGTTCATTTATTTTAGAAACTGCAGTGATATGTACTTATTGGTACGTATTTCGCGTCTCGCGAAAAAGTCCCCCCAGGTACGTTTTTGCCACGAGACCAGGTAGAATTCTTTATTAAAAAAAAAAAAGTGGATACAGTACAGTTATGTAAGAAACTGGAACGATAACTATAACAATAAAGCATCCACACCAACAGATAATATTTTAATATCTGTTTATTATAAGCACAAGCTGCTGCTTTAAATGCTCAAGCTCTTTAAAATCAGGTGATTCTGATTGGCTCCCAACATTTTTTGTTATTTATCAGCTAAGAAAAACGTCCCTATTCTCATAGAATTAGAACAATTATTAAAACTCTATATTTAAAGTTATCCTCCTTGGAGGGATGTGAAGTATTTTAATGTGTTCCTTTTCAGATGATCCTGAAAGTTTTCGGCAGCTGGACGGGACCCCTCTAACAGCTCATGACATCGTCCAGAAAATCGCCAACAAAATCTACGAAGAGGATGACCGAGGAGTATTTGACAGAATTGTGTCTAAACTGCTCAAGCTGGGTCTAGTAAGAGATTCAAATTGTGGCGTGCGCAGTGATTCTGATAGCTGCCATATTGACGAGCCATGCAATAAACATCATGCATAATGTATTAATTCCTCTAGGGAAACATATTCCAGTTTAACCAGCCTAAATAGCATGGAAAATAGATTGTCATACAATAATACCTTTGTGAATTGATTGTTCTAGCAGGTGTTGTGTTCTTTTGTTTGACCTTCAGATCACAGACAGTCAGGCAGAGACACTGGAGTATGAAGTTGCTGAAGCCCTGCAGGATCTGATCACCAAAAATGCCAAAGATAACATGATTGGAGACCTCAGTATGGACTACCCTGTTAATTCTGTGAAAGACACACAAAACAATATGGTACGAGTGTGTGACTGTGTGTCTGTAGTGTTTCTACCAACTGCATATTTATCCACAAAAAAAAAAAAAACTCTCTATTTGCTTGGATTCTTCTCTTCAGGATGAGGAAGACAGGCCCAGTCGACGATATGATGATGAGGATGAAGGTGATGATGATAATGGTGGTGATGATGATAATGGTGATGAAGAACGGGAGGATGAGATTAGAGATGACACAGTGAGGGCTGAAGACTCATGGGACGCCGTGAGCGATGGGAATGACAGAAACGAACTGAACCCTGAAGATGGACTGCAGGACCTTCAGTTCTTCCCCAACTTCTACAGACTCCTCAAGAGCCTCGACTCAGGTAGCCAAAACAACAAACAACACATATGACACAATACAGTACAACACAAAACATACAACATAACAGAATATAGCATGATACAACACACACACTGAATACTGTAAAACACAAAAAAGAAGAGCACTTAACAGTGTTCAATGCACTTGTAGTGTCTTAAAAGTGTATTTTTTTTAAATGTACTTGCATAATCAAATGTTAATAAAAATAAAAGGCCATTTAACTGTACTTAAAGGGAATACAATTTAATAACCGTGTCTTAACACACTTAAGTACACTTTTAAAAGGTGCACTTTGTGATGTCAAATTAAAAGTTTTAATTTAAAGTATGTTAAATCATCATGTTTTAATATTTTGTTGTGCTTATTTTGATGTGGTTATGTGTGTGCGGTTTACAAAGAAATTTAGAAAATATAAAAGATTAGGCCACAACACGGTATAACATCATTGAACTAAATTATACACATATGTAAATCACATTTCTTATTAATATACATTTATTAACGATAAAGATTAAAAATAAGAAAGATGCACATTACAATGTCGTTGTAAATGAGAAACTGTGATGAGTCGTGCAGCAGTAATAACGTAAGATAACAGATACAATTTCAAGCAAAATGATCATATTTATTCAAGCATTTAACATTTATAAGTTAATTAAATGTCAGTAATGAACTGCACAAATTATAGTGATCAGGAAGAAGGTCCTCTGTCCCAAACGCGTACAGTATAGGCCTAGTGGATATTGTAGGCCTGTACAACTCCCCATCAATAGTTCTGTACTGCCACCTGTTGGCGCAGTTGTGTAACTTAGAGAACAACTTTTGTTATGTTGAGATCGCGAGAAAAATAAGTCGTGATCACGAGAAAACAACTTTTGTTATTTCGAGATCACGAGAAAAATAAGTTGTGATAATGAGAAAACAACTTTTGTTATGTCGAGATCACGAGAAAATTAAGTCGTGATAACAAGAAAACAACTTTTGTTATGTTGTGAAAACGACAAAATTAAGTCGTGATCACGAAAAAACAACTTTTGTTATGTCGAGACCACGAGAAAAATAAGTCGTGATCACGAGAAAACAAGTTTTGTTATGTCGAGATCACGAGAAAAATAAGTCGTGATCACGAGAAAACAACTTTTGTTATGTCGAGATCACGAGAAAATTAAGTCGTGATAACAAGAAAACAATTATTATTATGTCGAGATCACGAGAAAATTAAGTTGTGATCATGAGAAAACAACTTTTGTTATGTTGTGATAAAGACAAAATTAAGTCGTGATCACGAGAAAACAACTTTTGTTATGTCGAGATCATGAGAAAAATAAGTCGTGATCACGAGAAAACAACTTTTGTTATGTCTAGATCACGAGAAAATTAAGTCGTGATAACGAGAAAACTACTTTTGTTATGTTGTGATAACGACAAAATTAAGTCGTGATCACGAGAAAACAAGAAGGAAAATAATAATAATGCATGACCGCTTAGAACTTCCGTAGATATTGAATTAAAAGTTCATATATTTTAAACTTCATCTTTATAAATGTGTAATTACAAATATATTTAAATACATGACAAACTGTACAACAGAAATTACATTAAATAATATTTTAATTGTTCTTAAATGCTTGTCAGTACATTCAGCAGTACTATTGAACCATATTTCAAAGAAAATAGAAATAATTACAACTTAAGCAAGTCAAAAAAGTACAAAAAATGCACACACGTGAGTATAGCACAACACAACACACTCAAAAGCCACACAAACAGTAATGTAACACAACACGACACAGCTCATTCAGTAAATCAGCAGCTATAAGGTCTGTAGAAACATCACCATCTGGTTAAACACATTTCCTGTGGTTTCAGCTGCCCTCTTCTTCATCAAGCACCACATTAATCCAGATTAAAGTCTGCTCTCATTGCTTAATCTATCACATCCTTCTCCTCTCATTTTACAGAGCAGGATAAAGAGGAGAGAGAAACCCTGATCACCATCATGAAGACTTTGATCGACTTTGTGAAGATGATGGTCAAATATGGAACCATCACACCTGAAGAAGGAGTTTCTTATCTGGGTAAGACCAAAATTGTCTGTACGTCTTATTTTTGACAAAAGAGTGGCCATTTCTAATTTGAATAGGCATGTGGTGTCAAACAACACACTGGTTTGCAGTGCAAATAGCTTCTTTTTTTTTTTACTTACTGAATAGTCTCCATATTGAGCGTGAGATTTCTCCCGTCCATTTTATTTCTGAGTGAGTCCCCTCATTTTTGCACTGTCCCAACCAAGCACAATGTGTCATATAAGCTGTCTCTTCAATGGGAACCAAAGAATATTTTGTCTGCTTTACTTTTTGTGTTAAACAACAAATATGTTTTGATTAGCTGTTATTGTGTCACATTACACAGTATTTTCTCTTTTAGTGAGTATAGATGTAAATACTTGTAACTGGTAGTTTTGCACACTGGTTAGGACATGATGTATGTGCGCGTGGGCAAAAGGGAATCCCTGAGATAAGCTTTATGTGACTGACTGCTTTTGTGTGCATTTGGTTCCTGAAATAATGCTTTGTCCAGCCTGAAAGAGAGAGAAAGAGAGAGAGCAGCTGTATTTTGACTTGCTCCTAATGTTAAATGTTTGTCCCTATCAAATCAAATATAGAGTGCATACTTGAAGCAGATTTCTGCAGATGCAGTGTCAGTGTGTGCATTATGTACAATCATACAACAGCATAAAAGTCACATTAGTTAACAAAATTGGTGGTGAAATCACTGTATGTGTTCGGTGGGTGGGCCATTTATGATATGATTAAAAATTGAAGGCTTAACTCATGAATATTAATTTTTACTTTTGTTTCCTTCACTGATGGCAGCCATAACAACCACTAAGCAAACATTTACTGTAGAAGTACAATTTTCAGTGCCAGATAGCCTTTGGTTGTAAAATGCATACCATATATCTTAAGCTGTGGTTGGGATAATCGACCATGACTAAAGTAGTTGCCAGCCATAAACTATGGCAACCCCATGAAAAATAAATACACATTAGCATACTTTTAAAAAGAGCACTGATTACAAAAATAATATTTTTGAAATAAATAATATTTTTAATATCTTAAAAATAATATTTTTTGAAATATTTTGAAATTAAAAGGAAATAAAATAACATACTTAAGTGCAAACTGAATGTAATGTTTTCGGACAGTTAAAAAATGTATAAAAATTGTATTTGATTTTAAAATTAAATTAAATGCAGTTTGATTGATTGATTGATTGTTTTAAGTGGGACTTAAGTGCATCTTTTTATGTACTTAATTGCTTCTTTTGTCTATGAAATATCATTACCGCCAAATGTACTGACAAGAATTTATTGTAAACTAAAATATACTTTAATGTCAGTTCAATTAATATTTGTAATTGCATAATCAAAATGGTATTTAAAATATATTAATATAAAACGTAAAACTGACACTAACACTACAGTTAAGATTATAATCAAGTACTTTATGTGTGCTTTAGCAGTCAACACATCAAAATAAGTGCACTTATTTCAAGTATGACAAAAGATCATTAAAAACATAATGATTTAAAAAGCACTTTAAAGTAAAACTTTTCAATTAAACATTCATACAAAGTGGACTTTTTGAAAGTGTACTTAAAAAACAGTCATGAAAGTGTACTCTCTCCAAGGACATTTGGTCTTGGACTTTAATTTTATTAATATGCAAGCTCATTTTTTTCTTTCTTTCCTTCTGCAAACATACTTTTAAAATTTGTAGTACACTGCAAGTGCACATTCATGTGTGGCAGATTTTTAGGTTACACTTTATTTTGATAGTCCACTTTAGACATTCTACTAACTATAAGAAACTTTGCAACTACATGTCAACTAATCCTCATTAATTTGCAACTACATGTCTACTAACTCTCAGAGTAGACTGTTAGGTTAGGTTTAGGGTTAGTAGAATAAGTTGACCTGTGTTAATGTTCAGAAAAAAATGTGCTTAGTGAATAAATAGGATTTTGCACAGAAATATCGTTCACAACATTTTTTGTTTATATTTCATTAACTTTGATCAATGTATTTTAAGGGGACACAAGCCATGTCCGTCTCATGCCCTTATATGTTCAAGACATGCTCAAGCAAACAGCATCCTGTTTCATTCATCCAGCGTTCTCTCTTTTGTTCCCTCTCTCTTTCATTCCGTGTAATTAATTCTGTCTGTTTCTCTAATGAGATGGCCGCGGTCGTTATGATAGAACACAGATAACAATTTGGAATTCTCCATTGCGTAATAATGGGGTTACTCTGGCAACCTGTGCCATATGATGACAGAGCTGTAAAGATCAAATGGAATGGCAGGGTGTGTTGCCAGGATACGGCTGGTTATTGATCTGCTGTGGTTTAAACATGAGATGAGGCTCTTATCATTCTGCCCTAATATGTGTGTTTGTCATTGGCAAACAGCTCCAAGACACAAAAGTGTGTACACAACACATAATGAGTACAGCGTACATCCATATCTGCATATGGAGTGCTGGATAAAGCTCTATGTTGTCAAAAGATAATTCTGATCAGATAAAAAAAAAACACTACAGTCATTGTAATGGGACTCTTTTACCTCAAAAAGAGAAGAAATAGACATTACTAAAATTGTAGCATCTGTAGCAATCATGTTGAAATTATAATTAAACAAAGTTACAGTAAAAACCTATTTATTGGATATCTGTAAGTACCATGTATGGTGAAAGCTATATTGCTTTTTGTTGTTGTTGTTGTTGTTGTTTAAAAAAGACAATACATGTAATTTAATTAAAAAATATTGTATTTTTTTAGAAATAAAACATAAATTACATAAAACATAAATCTTAAATATAAATTAAGACATGAACAAGTAATTATACATTACAATAAAATACTGTTAAAATTATGTTTTTATTATTAAAAAATAAAATGTAAAATGTGTAATAATAGTAATAATAATAATTATTATTATTATTTATGGAGAAAGGGGAATTCCCAGATTTTTTTTCCCCGTTTTTACTCACAAAATATAAAAAATAAAAAGATGCAATCACGCACACTATCAATTATTGCTATATATTGAAGTTTATTAACAAAAGCAACGTTTTGGTCCACTGACCTTCATCAGGCATAGTCAATAATTTTCTCTATGGGGGGGCTCTATGTTATGGAGCATATATATATATATGTGTGTGTGTGTGTGTGTGTGTGTGTGTGTTTGTGTGTGTGTGTGTTTTCAAATATGATTTATTCTTAAGCAATATTCTCATAAGTTTTCTATCAGCTGTGACATATAAATCTGCGTGTTTTTTATATTTTATCCAAGGGCTTTTTTTTTTTTTTTACCTTTATAGAGGGCATTTTCCCACTAATCTCATGAATACTTTCATTTCAAATTCTTACATTTGATCTATAAATTCAATCATAATAATGTGATTATCTATACGTTATCAAATTAAATCATTTACACTCACGGAATCGGCTTGTTGCTGTGAGATGCGCTGTTTGCGCCTACAATGTAAGTGACCTAATATTATTGTATTTGCTTATTGAACTGTTTATAGAACTATTAGACAGTCGTAATGGCGAAAACGTTGTGTGATGTTGCCTAAATAACTGAATTTTAAATATAAACACATTCCATTTTTATTTTTTACCTCAGGATGCTGAGTTAGTGTTGTGCGTTTTGATTTCTCCTGAGCCTCGCCTCAGCAGCGCAACCTTATTCCGTCAATAGATGCATTATACAGTAGCTATATCCACTATTCGCCACTTACTCTAAATGTAATAAAATCAGAATACTACTTGCGTTTTTGTGTTTACATAGTTATTATTGGTTACTGATGTTTTAATCACGCTACTTGTCTGGCGTTAATGAAGCGTTAATGTCGAGCCCTGGAGTCTATGTGCCGGGGCTCAGCCCCGGCCGGCCCCGGCCCAATTTAAACCCTGATTATAGTATAACAAGGACACCTTACAATAAACTGTAACCCAAATTTCTTGATCATTGTTAGTTAATGTTAACTATGGGACCTTATTGTATAGTGTTATCAGAAAAATATAGTCACCAAAATGCTTGTAATCTGTGTAACATTGTCACATTTATAAATATTGTGTTTTCACACAGAAAATCTGGATGCAATGATTGCCCTGCAGACCAAGAACAAGCTGGGCAAATCTCTGGTTCCTCTTAGCATTACACCCCCTACAGGTAAATCAGACCCACCGCAGATCATAACACTGCAAACTGCAAGTCATTCACTGTAGATTCTGCTCAGGAAGGCTTTGGCATCACTATACTGTTTTCCCCCCTCATCGCACCTCCTTCCAGGAAAAGCATTGGATGATGATGACAACACCAAAACAGAAGCTGCCAACATGCAGAAGGAGTATGAGACTCTCAAAGACTCGACCAAAGACGTCCAGACTGCTGCTGAAATCAGTGAGTAAATGAAGGATCCTGTATCATCTTCACATGCTTATGGTTTGGGATGATATTAAAAGCCTCTCAGCTTCTGCTGGTGTAACTGAGCTGTTTAACTGGACGCTCTAGCAGTAGAGCTGAGGCAGATACACTGATAAGCCTGTATCAAATACAGAATTCAACACTAACCTGCAGTTCGACCGGAAACGACTGCAGTGTGTGTGTTTCAGAGATACAGCGAGAGTTTCAGTCCCATAGGGAGAGACTCTGCAGCAGCAGCCCGGCAGATTGAGGGCATCGCTGTAACACGCTCACAGTGGACTAACAGTAATGAATACAATTATGAGGCCTTGTTCAGGGAGACGTTTATTGATTCTTTGAAAAGTACTGAACATTATTGTTAAAAGCTGTGATAATCACCTCCGATTATTACCCAAGCAGCATTTAGAACACACCCATTATACATTTATGCTGCTTTCATGTTTGAATTGCCACGATTATGAGGTGACAGCTCAGAACTTATGGACTTACGGAAATTATCTGTTACTATAGCAACACTGGTAACACCAAACTGTCCATGTACTGTACATAATTCAACTCTATGTTCTCTAGCAACATTGCACATGAGGTATATATAATAATAATACTTATTATTATTAATGATAATATACTGAAAAGAAGCTAATAAGAAGACATATTTACAAAGATGTATATTTTAACAAACAATAAAATAATAATCCATTCATCTATTAAATAGTTATATCCATCTATTTATCCATTTAATATTTATCCATCTATTTAAATGAAGAATAAGAAATGTTTAAACAGAAAATATATTTAAAAAATAATATATAGAAATATATTTAAACAAATAATTGAAATAATAAGTTACATTAATGTAATATAGGCCAGCAGCCTACATGCATAACACAATTCAAAGATGGAAAATTATATGTAGATCCTCAAATGTTGCCAAAATAAATAAACACCAATTTTACAGAATATTAGCTCAAAAATAATTGACAAAGCTGTTTTTAGATTTGGAAAATGACAATGATACAGAAATACCATCCTATACTGCTAGTAAACACACTGGTAATCCGTGATAAACTGGTAAACTGCCTTATCTCACTCTCTTAGAGCTGTTAAAGGGTTTACCCCTAACCCAAGGTTACACACAATTCAGTGAAACATGGAGAAGAACAGTCGAATTAAAGACTCTTTTCTTTCTCTCAATTTGCAATTAAAATAAGCGTGGGTGAGAGCGCTCATGAATATGCGTCGGTTTGATGAGCTTGGCTGTGTTACAGCGATGCAAGGCTGCTGCGTTTCTGACAAAAGATCTGTGTGTTCCTCTCTTCATACCTGCCAGCATGAGACTCAAACACTGTCTGTGTTCTTCAGGCATCATCTGCTCAGCTCAGAAAATGAGAACTCTTGCACTATTGTTCAAATTCAAAACAGATTCATTAGAGGCAGACTGTTACCGTCTAGACGGGTGAATCATGTCCAGGTCATAATAATCATAAAAGAAAAAAGAAAAAAAGAATATAATTGCATAAAGCAAATAAAGCCTATTTTAGGACAATTCTCATTACTGCAATGTTTTTTTTTTTTTTTTTTATATGTTTAATTAATATGTTTAAATTAATGTCTCAATGCAAACAAACAAACAGATAGATAAATAAATAAATAAATGAAAAAACAAATCTGAGGATCCTAAAATGGTTCCTAATATATATATATATATATATATATTAATTAATTAATTAGAAAATTGTAACGATGCTTTTACTGTCACCTTTGATCAGTTTAATGCATCCTTAATTCCTGAATAAAATTATAATTTTTTTTAACCCAGATGTTTGAACGGTAATGTAACATCAACCATCCATGTTCATGCAACATTAAAATCTCCGATTATACACATCAAGACGTGTGAGTGAATGTTTTATATACAGCATGAGTCATAGTCATTATGGCCACTAATACAGACACAGTAGGAGTCACTGAGTCAGGAAGCGTGTGAGGTCTGGAGGAAACTCCACGGCTCTGTACACACCGTGTGAGGACTGTGAGGACTGTCCAGTCTTATTCCATTGTAATGGTCAGTGTATCCACTGGTCTAGAAATTTTGCCAGAACCCACACATAAAAACATTCACCAACACACGCTCTTCTGATAGCCTGCAGTTTTTTCAACCCACACAATGTACTCAAAACACTTTCACACACACATGCTGTGCCAAAACTTGTGAATTTGGAAGTGGATTTATACATATTTACTGCTTTGTGAGTCTTTTGGCTTTCACTCTCTCCCACACACACCCACTCTCACGCAGACTTACACTGATACACTAACAGGCATTTATGGATGATCTTTGATATCCACTGATAATAACATCATCATTTCTAGAAAGAAAACATACAATCAGGCCATTGTGTGGCTTGCCTCCCACATTTCAAGTATTTGTTTAAATGATTCTAGGTTACAGCCTTTTTTTTAGCATGAAAAACTACATTGTTTTAACCAGCTTACAGATTTACATGTATATAGCGCTTAACATTTCTCATCTGAAATGTGTTTGGTGCCACCCTCGTTAGAGCGAATGTGTTACGAAACTGAAGTTAAGTGCAAAAATAACACTGAAGAAAAAATAGCACCATGCCACATTACTCAGTTAATGTTTTTGCAGTTTAAGCAAAGAACAATATTTTTCTATAAAACATTGATCACGGTGATTTTTTTCCCAAGACAAAAGTTCTGCAGAGTTGAAATTTTGAGCGTGATAAGGCAAATATGCATTTAAACATAATGAAATTAAAAAGGGATTTAAGGGGGGAAAAACTTATTTTTAAGAGGGGAATAGCACATTTATTTGTGTTTGTTTGTTTGTTGTTATTGTAGTTTTAAATAAACATTTTATGACTTCCTGTATACATTTATAAAATAAACATTTTTGTTATTTTTATTTAATATCTTCAGTTATTTAATACAACTAAAAATATTTTAAATAATTTCTCTTTGTTAAATATTAATATTTTAAAGGGGAAATACAACTTTCTTTCTTTCTTATAGAGATTGTAGTTTTAAATAAATAGTTTATAGTTTCCTTCATACATTTATAAAATAAACATTTGTGTTTACAACTAACAAATATTTTAAATAATTCCTCTTTGTTAAATACGATTATTTTTAAAGGGGAAATGTCACGTTATTTATTTATTTATGATATTATAGTTTTAAATGCATAGTTTAGTACAAAATACAAAATAAGCCTTTTTTAATTTTTAATAATAAAATATTTTTAATTATTTAATACAACTAACAAACATTTTTAATAATTTCTCTCTGTTAAATAAGAATTTTTTAAACAGGGAAATATATCATTTTTTTCATTTATTCATTCATTTAGACATCTTTAACTAAATATTTTACAATTCCCTTTATTAAAAATTTAATATTTAATTCATAATTGAATTTTATTAAATTAAATTAACATACAATTTAAAATGTAATATTACTTTTTAAATTATTATAATAATGATTACTTTTTATTTAACATCACTTAATGTTTTAATGCTTTGTAACATCACTGGGGGAAAAAATAATAATAAACATTTGCACTCAGAAACTGCTACATTTCTGTACTGATCAGTTCCTGTGTTCTGTTGAAGATTATGACCTCTCCAAGCTGAGGGACTTCATGGACCAGCAGGTGGACGCATACATCGACAAAGGCATCCTTGAGAAGGACGAAGGTGACGTGATCAAGAGAATCTACGGTAGCCTGTAGGAACCACAAGTCCAGCTTCACATGTAATAGTGTAACAGTTAGACTATCTACTAAATACTTGGACCGGGCATACTAACACAGATCCTAATGCTTTAACTCCTAATAA
This sequence comes from Sinocyclocheilus rhinocerous, assembly GCF_001515625.1. Lineage (NCBI taxonomy): Eukaryota > Metazoa > Chordata > Actinopteri > Cypriniformes > Cyprinidae > Sinocyclocheilus > Sinocyclocheilus rhinocerous. The sequence goes on from NW_015635519.1 coordinate 155,401, forward strand.
ACAAGATTTAGTCTGCAACTCAGACAGTATTTCTGCAGAATAATTCCCTTCAGAAGGCAATATCCTCTCAGTGCTGTCAGCAATAGAACACAATGTAGTTCTAGATAAGCCACAAATCACATTTGAGTTGTATGTGTTCTTATGCATTAGGACAGAATAACAGCACTGGCTACTAGAAGAATGAAATTCGGTGGATTTTTCGGTATGACTTGCAAATCAGTGAAAATAGAAGCTTTTGCACCTGTCCCTCTTTTGCAATAGACTTTTACAGCATCATATGCATATACTGTATCTGTACGCAATATTCATTCATGTATGGTGTTTAGCATTTTCTCTTATTTGATGAAGCAGAAGAATCTGTATTATTGTTTCTCAACCAACCAACCAACCAACCAAAAAAAAAAACCAAATCAACCAACCAACCAACCAACCAACCAACCAAACTGGACTGTCAGTGAATTGCTTTTCTCCTCTGTTGTTGTTTTGTCTCCCAGTCTGTAGGGGGCAGTCTTTATATCTTTATATCTCCCTTCTCTATCTTAAGTTTGATTTTCTTGGTTTTCTTTCTCCACTATTTGACTCTGTATATTCCACATGCTATAGATTCACAAAAATCAAGTATTTTTAAATGTAAATATCGTGTTTTTTTCCAAAAATCTATTAAACATTGCCTTTCTTTAATTACTTAACTTCCGTGGTTGTCATTTTTTAAGGTTTTGATCTTTCTATAAACCAATTTTATGTTTGATGTACTACTTGTGCACAATGCACATTTCTTAATATTAAGCCTAAAATATGTTTTATTGTGACTATTGATTGATTGTATGACCTTTGAATAATATCAGTCTTTAAATGCAAGATATTTAAAGTGTAGCTACCTGAAAGTATACTTGCAATAGTTCCACTTTAGCACAATCAAATATACTTCATTATATCTTTGATTGGACTTCAGCACTACTTCGGGCATAATTAAAGTGCATTAAGTATAAAATTAGTTTCAGACTTCAAATATACCAGTTTAGTATACCAAAAATACAATTGCAGGGTATTTTTATTAAGTGCATAAAAAATGTATTTGTAGAATACTTAGCATAAAATAAATGTATTTCAAATACATTTTAGTATATTTATTTTTCACTAGGTTAAAGTGTCATATACATTTTATATGGGACTTTATCTAAGATCATTTAAAACCACCTTAAAGGTAATAAACAGGAAAATGACAGTATTAATATCGCTAAATTCTTCCATTATTCTTCAAAAATGAATTCAATTCATTATTGAGCTCAATTCAGTTATTCTTCAGTTCAATTTCAATTTAATGATAGTGTCATTGTTGTAAGTTCATCGAGTAGCAAACAAACTCGATTCAACTCTAAAACAGATCCAAACTCAAATTTAGCTGCAGCTGTTGGGTAAACGTGAACTCAATAAAACCACTGGTTTGGAAAACATTTCATAAATGTAGGTTGGGCGACATTTTTATTGGAGCAAGTGTCACATATGTTTTATAGCTTAGCCTTATCATATTTTACAACACCTGTTGTTACTCAGAACAGTGATATTTCTGATGACTACATTTTATACTTTAGTTTCATGAGATTATTTTTATGTTCCTTATATAAAATTCTTAATTCTTTGTTTACATTTTCCCAATGTATTTTGACCCTATGCTATTTCATTCGGAGTCATCATATTAGCAATACAGCTAAAATGAAATGTTGCAGCTAACTTTTTTTTTTGCCAAAAGTTTATTTCCCAAAGGGCTGTTATCTAACAAATCTCTACTTCCTGGAGTGTTCGTTAAAGGGTTAGTTCACCCAAAAATGAAACTTCTGTCATTAATTACTCACCCTCATGTCGTTCCAAACCCGTAAGACCGTGATATCAGGGGTTCAACCGTAATTTTACAAAGCAGCGAGAATACTTTTTGTGTGCAAAGAAAACAATTTATTCAACTGAACTTAAACATAACATTTATTCTATTGATCGTAAACAACGCTGATTACGTTCTGGTGTACTCTCCAAAATGGCGGAAGACGGTAACTCGGGGAGAAGAATTGTTGAATAAATTATGTTATCATTGTTTTCCTTGCACGCAAAAAGTATTCTCGCTGCTTTGTAAAATTACGGTTGAACCCGATATCACATATGGACTATTTTACCGATGTCCGTGCTACGTGTCTGTGCCTTGATCGTGGTAGTATCCTTGCTGTCTATGGAGGATCAGAGAGCTCTCAGATTTCATCAAAAATATCGTAATTTGTGTTCCGAAGATGAACGAAGGTCTTACGGGTTTAGAACGACAAGAGGGTGAGTAATTTATGACAGAACTTTCATTTTTGGGTGAACTATCCCTTTAAAGTTTCTGTGGTAATGCTGAAAGGTGAGATCCATCCTATAATAACCCAAACTTTTCTTGAAGATCAATAATCCACAAAACGGGAAGCTCTTCATTTACAGAAGCATTTATTCTGCATAATCCAAATCAAACAGCACAGTAAAATATTTTTATTAACACAAAAACACAACATTCACACCAAAACAGCATTATTTATCCCTTTCAACCCCACACATAAAGCTTTTATAGGCAAAAAAAAAAAAAAAGATAAATTAAAATCAGCAGGCAGCCACAAAGAGTCCGGCTAAGTAACGTTACTGGACAGACCGCAGATACAGTATTTCATATGAGCAGAGGTTATCATAAGTTTGTGATGTGGATGGCTATTGCTCTTCCTAAAGACAAAGACAAGCTCGGCTGTAGCTTCTTTACTGTTATGTGAGATGGAGCATTAATGATAAAAGTCAGAAATAACATCACTATAATACTGCTGAAGAAGGCAATGATGGACCTTCAGCACAAGAGTGTGGTGTGTGGTCCGGTGTTGCAGTTTGTGTAAAGGTAGAGTTACAAAATGAGCAGGCAAAACAGGGATGGAAACATGAAGATGGGTCATTGTCAGCGCTGCAGGTAAACAGATGAAGAAGAATCCATCAGATCTCCTGGTATGATGATGTTGAGTTTGCTGGGTCGTCTTCCTCTCTGAAATTAAACACAAACAATATATATTTTTTAAACTGCTGAATATATATAGCAAATGTGTCACTTTAATATGAAGCTTAAAAGAACTGAAAGTGAACTTTAATGTGAATTCCTTGTCGATCATTTTAGATATAAACTCCTACTATTCCTATATAAAGCCTAAAGCAAATATTTAAATGTAAAATAAAACTAAAAAACAACTAGACATTCTTTTTCTACTTAAAATCTAATAAAAGTTGAGTGAAATGGTAAGACACTATTAGTTATTAGTGTTATTAGTTATTTGTGTGTTAATATTTTGTGTTGCATAATCTTAGAACAAAATTGCATTTTTTTCCTGCAATAAACATTGTGATTTGAATAAAAAAAAATTCCAATTCACCTGAAAAGCTCTATTTGGAATTAATCGTTCTAGAATTATTGGGGTGATTTTGTATGGCAGTGCATCTGCATAGAAAATGAAAACAAGCCAAAAGATTGCTTTTTTTTTTTTTCTTGTAGGCATAATTTTTGGTGTGAACCATCCTTCTGGGACTGAAATATATAGGAAAACCTGGGGGGAAAAAATTAAGTTTCAACCTCAAACTTTTTTCAGTAACCATAAACCAGTAAACGGTTATAAAAAAAAAAAAACTGTCCAATTGAGTTATCATAGGCCACTTTCTCATTGTTTTTGACCTATTCAATATGACTATAAAATAATAATGATAATAACTTATATATAAAATGAAATAAGAATACTATTGTACTGTAAAGCAAACAAAAAGAGTATTTAATGAAAATTATTTTATCAGACTTTATTTTAAGGTCCAATTCTCGTCATTAAACCATTAACTACGACTTTTGCCTCAATAAACTCCTAATTTGCTGCTCATTAGCAGTTGTTAAGTTTAGGTATTGTGTAGAATTAGGAATGTAGAATAGGGTCATGCAGAATGAGCTTTATAAGATCTAATAAACAGCCAATATGTTAATAATAGGTATACTAATAAGCAACTAGTTCATAGTGAGAATTGTTTTACTGATTTCACAACTGTAAAATTACAATACTAATATTTAAATCTTAATTTATTTTAAAACATCAGACCACTGAGATTTGGAAACAGATTTATAGACACTTCTCATTACAAATCCAGTTAAATCAGTGACGAACATTGCGTTTCCAAATATCTCTGTGTAAAAATAAGTGCTTCACTCTGTGTGCACATTTTAATTAAATAGCAGAATTTTTTTATTTCATAAATGTACCATTTCGGTTTTGATTTTATTTTAATATATCATGCAGCTTCCTGATTTCTTATTTTTTTGCATGTTTGTCACACTTTAATGTTTCAGATCATCAAACAAATTTAAATATTAGTCAAAGATAACACAAGTGAACACAACATGCAGTTTTTAAATGAAGGTTTTTATTATTAAGGGAAAACAAAATCCAAAACTACATGGCCCTGTGTGAAAAAGTGTATGCCCCCTAAACCTAATAACTGGTTCGGCCACCCTTAGCAGCAACAACTGCAATCAAGCATTTGCGATAACTTGCAATGAGTCTGTAACAGCGCTGTGGAGGAATTTTGGTCCACTCATCTATGCAGAATTGTTGTAAATCAGCCACATTGGAGGGTTTTCGAGCATGAACCGCCTTTTTAAGGTCATGCCACAGCATCTCAATAGGATTCAGCTCAGGACTTTGACTAGGCCACTCCAAAGTCTTCATTTTGTTTTTCTTCAGCCATTCAGAGGTGGACTTGCTGGTGTGTTTTGGATCATTGTCCTGCTGCAGAACCCAAGTTCGCTTCAGCTTGAGGTCACGAACAGATGGCCGGACATTCTCCTTCAGGATTTTTTGGTAAACAGCAGAATTCATGGTTCCATTTATCACAGCAAGTCTTCCAGGTCCTGAAGCAGCAAAACAGCCCCAGACCATCACACTACCACCACCATATTTTACTGTTGGTACTTGTGTTATCTTTTACTAATATTTAAATTTGTTTGATGATCTGAAACGTTAAAGTGTGACAAACATGCAAAAAAACAAGAAATCAGAAAGGGGGCCAACACTTTTTCACACCACTGTACATTGTGATTAACAAAGTTCAAGAAACACTGACTGCAATTCTTTTAATGCCTTACTTGACTCATTATTTGCAGGTTAAAGGGACTGTCCACCCAAAAATGAAAATTCTTCTGTAATCATCATCAAACCGAATAGTTTTAGTTCCCATTGACTTCCATCATATTTTGTTCAATGAACAATGGAAGTGAAAGGGGACTGAAATTGTTTGGTTACCAACATTCAAAATATCTTCTTTTATATTCCACTAAAGAAAGTCAGTCATACAGGTTTGAAATGACATGAGGGTCAATAAATGGCAGAATTTTTATTTTTGGGTGGACTATTCCTTAAGGGTCAATCATCACTGCATTTTCAGAAAGATGCAGTGGTAACCTTAACATTTTTTTTTAAGATTTAACATTTGTTGATGGTCTAAAAAGGAAAAGAGTTTTTAAAATTCTGAAAATCTTTTAGAGCTCATAATTTGTTTAAAAAATCTAACATTTGTACTGTTATTATAAATGAACTTTATTATTGTTTATTTAATTCTTACAAATAAGTTCTTGTTAAAAAACTAACCAAAATTAAAAATAAACTATATATCGGCATCGGCTATTGGCCAAAATGAGTTGGAAAGTATCGCATATCGGCTAAAATCCAATATCGTGCATCCCTACTCATAACAGCAAAGACTGCAAACACAGTTGGTGCCTGTGTTTCTCATGACAGATTGAGAAGCACTGAACACTATCTCAACTGCCCAGAATGCCCAAGGAACATTAAACAATGGTTCGAATACTGAAACTTTAGTCTGTCCTCTTCAAAAGCTATTGTTCAAAAGGTTTGGAATGTAGGACATATGGACTACTTGTATGCTGTTTTTATGTCCTTTTTGGAGCTTGACTGGTTAACCAAAATGTATAGTTACATCAAAACATCTCCTTTTCTGTTCTACAGAAGAATATAGACATACAGACATGGAACAATGTGTGAAGGTGAGTAAATATGAGAATTTTCATTTGTGCATTAAAGGGATAGTTCACCCAAAAATGAAAATTACCCCATAATTTCCTCACTCTCAAGCCATCCTAGGTGTATATGACTTTCCTCTTTCAGACAAATCCAATCCAAATTATATTTAAAAACGTTCTGGCTCTTCCAAGCTTAACAATGGCAGTAAATGGATGTTATTTTTAAAATTTTATCGATTAATTCGAATTTATTGTTTTGCCACGATTTTATTTTTAAGAAATCCAGGAATCACGATTTTGAATAGAAATATTACCAAATGTTAGAATAAGACACTTTGACAATATGCCGGTGATAACAGTAAAGAGAAAAGAACGATCCAACCGCATGTCGGCGCATGTGATTAACCGCTCAAGTGTGACTCTGTGAAGGACCATAAATTTAGCGCTAGGCGTCATTCACACAGCGCTTTTGTTTTGACAAAGATGCAACGCGGGCAGTGGAATAGGTGAAACATGCAAGAAGATGGGAGTGAACTTCTTTTAACTTGAGCGCGTTTTTAGAATGGCGTTTCATGCATGAGACACTGCAAGAGACGCGAGCGCATCATGGTGACAGGCTGAAAGCTGCTGTTGTTTTTAAAGAACATTTATCGTTAATAAAAGTCTACTGGTTATACCGTCAGTCATTTTGAATTACAAAATATTACTCCAGTAAAAGTACTCCGTTTCTCGAGTGAAAGTACAAAAGTACTTGATTTTTTATGTACTTAAGTAAAAAGTACCGATAGATGAATGTACCGATAGATGAATGTTTATTTTGCAGTTTTATATAGGCTACTTTTATCATTTAATTTTATATTAGCATATATATTTTTTATATAGCATATATATTTTTCCTACTGCTCAAAATACCTGGGATTTTCCCAAAATAACCAATAAAGGAAATAATGAATATAATAGGGAAAATATAATTAGATTTTCATAATGATTTTTTTCTTCACAAACCTTGTCTGTGGTGTAAAAACACCCTTGGCCAAATGCCCCCAGAGGGCATCACTACCCACTTTGATAATTACTGTAGTTACCATGTGCCGCTTCTGAGTCTCGGAGCACGTGATATATTATGAGTAACGATAAGTTTTATATAATGTAGTGAAGTAAAAAGTACGATCTTGTGCTTTGGATTGTAGTGAAGTAAAAGTAAAAGTTACTCAAAATAAAACTACTCCAGTAAAGTACAGATACTTGAAAAATGTACTTAAGTACAGTAACGAAGTAAAACTACTTCGTTACTGTCCACCACTGGTTTTTAAAGAACATTTATAGTTAATAAAAGTCTACTGGGTGTTATACCTTCAGTCATTTTGAATTTACATTGACTTTTGAGATTTTCTAAAAGAATTTCTCGTATTATTTCTGAACACATAATATATAAGACAAGTTTGTACAACATGTAGTTGTAGTTTTTGCATCTTTTCTGCAAAGGTATTTAACAAGTGATTTGTTTAACATTTACATCAGGGTTCCTCAATAGGCGGCCCGTGGGCCACATACAGCCCGTGAAAGAAAAAAGTTTGGCCCGCGCTAATTTAAAATAATGTGGCATGAAAATTCAAACGCAGCATCAGAAAGCTACATTAACTTACATAGTGTCTACACCGGATGCGAGCGGCGCGGCACAATAAAATACAAGAACTCGTTATAATCAGTGATGCTGTCATGGATGCGGCGCGACCTGTTTTTTTACAGTCTATGGGCACGACACGACAAATCCCCGACAGTAAACTGCTGACTCGCTGTATTTATAACGTACTGACACAACGTTCAAAAGACTTGCAATGCTTTGTCGCGTCCAGTGTAGATACGATGTGACAGCAAAAACATGGCGAGTGTGTAGAAAAGAAAAGTGGACACGGAAAATAGATGATTCAAATGTGAATGGACTGAACAGTTTTGAGTGAGTGACTGATATCTTTGTTATGGAATACACGTGTTGGTTCGCAGTGAGTTCACAGTTTTAACGTACAAGTTTGCTTTAATTTATTTTCAAGATCTGAGGTAAAATATCTATTGTTGCTTTCACTATGGCTATAATGATAACGCAAAATAATATTCAAAATCACATTAGACACTTTTAACATTGAATAAAGCACATAATCATTACCTGAGATTATCACTGTCATATTTTGTATGTTGTTCCTGCCGCGACATCACAGAAAATAAAAAAACGTTCCTAAAATAGAATCCCATTGATGCATGCAACACCCGCTGAGTGCCATGAAACAGCTTGAAAGATCAAAGACAATTTTTAATATAACTTCGACTGGATTTGTCTGAAAGAAGAAAGTCATATACACCTAGGATGACTTGAGGGTGAGTAATTTATGGGCTAATTTTCATTTTTGGGTGAACTAACCCTTTAAGACTACAACAAGTTACAACCTGCAATTTACTGCCATCAGCGGAGATGTGTGCCAAAATGCGGCACTTCTTGAGTGAATAAATGTGTGGGTTTTTAGCTCTGAGACAGAACTGACCTGACTGGTTTCATTCTGAGAAACATGCCAAGTATATGTTTGTCTAAGAATATATGACAAACAACTTTCATTGCCCCATAACTATGGAGGACAACAAGGCTTCTCTCCAAACACTGTTGCCTTATCCACTAGATGTGCACACACACAAATCTGGGTGACTGATTCAGCTAAAATAAAAACTGCAGCATTTCAGATTGATGGACAGATTTCTTACCACAGGTCAGCAAACCTCATCTCTGCTTCAGTGAGCTTCCTACACAGACAGCATTTTCACAGGTTTGCTGCTGACCAAAATGGTGCTCAGTATCATTTTAAAAAATGGTGTTCTTCTTCTAAAAACACTTAAGATTTTAAATATTTCATTACATAATTAAAACAGACTATTTTACTTAATATTTTCAAGTTGCATTACATATGATTATTAGAATATGACATCTTTAGCTTTGCAACATGCTAACATCAAACTAGTAGTCCACCGATATATCGGCCGATATTTGGCATTTTTCAAATATCGGCATCGGCCGATAAGTTTTTCTGTTTGGCCGATGTGTTCGAGGCGGGACTTTTATTTTGACAGCGCTGAGAACGGCAGGCGCAGCGCCTGCGCGCACACCGCTCACATTCTCCCTCTTGTTCGCTGTCATCGTTCAGTTCTGTCTAATATAGATGGAAGTCTATCTAATAATCAGATATAACTGTTAAACAAAAAAATTTAAATGTATACAAAAAAGTATTATAACGATTGCTTGAATATTATTAGTAATAGAAAGGCAAACATAATACTTTCTTATTTGCCGTCAGCATTCAGCAAATACGCATTTATATCATTTAAACAAATCTTTAAATGACTAATGAACATTTAATTTCACAAACCTTGCAAATTTAGTCGGATCCAGTTGTGAGATCTTGTGAAGTGTGCATGTGTATCCTGCATGATCGCGTGTTCTTTGTGTGACGGTTGGTTCTTTGCTAATTGAATGCTGACAGGAGAAGAGTTCAGCTTCACTGGAGACACGCGATCAACAAACTTTAAACTAAGTTAGTGATTTCAAATTATGCTGCGCTTTATGCATTTGCCCACTGCCATATTCATGTCATTTCCACTGTGTGCTGTCTTAAATATAAATTTAAATAAATAAAATTATATCGGCTTTATATCAGCCTCCTGCTTTCCAAGATATCGGCTGTCAAAAAACCCATAGCCCTCCTTCTAGCTGTTTGACAGGAAGAACATGTCTCATGTGCCCATGTCTGTCTAGTGCATATTTGCAAAGACCAACAAGTAAAATAAAAAAGTAAATAAATTAATGGCCATAATGGTATAAAGAGTGTTAATTTTCAGTTGGGATACTGCCTTAGAAAGTAGACAGCAAGGCAACTTTCTAGGGTTTGGGACAGAGTTTCTGTTCATCGTTATTAAAGAGGTCAGTAGATTTATTAAATCAAGATAGCACTGGGCGATTTTTCCGATTTTATCGAATAATTCGAATTTAATGTTTTGCCACGATTTAATTTTTTTTTAATTGAGGAATCGCGATTTTGAATAGAAATATTAACAAACGTCAGAATTAAGACACTTTGACAATATGCCAATGATAACAGTAAAGAGAAAAGAACGATTCAACCGCATGTCGGCGCACGTGATTAACCGCTTACGTGTGACGCGCTCATAGCGCTAGGCGCCATTCATACAGAATGTGCTTTTGTGTTGACAAAGATGACGCGGGCAGTGGAATAGGAAAAACATGCAAGAAGATGGGAGTGAACTTCTTTTAACTTGAGCGCCACATTTTTAGACTGCCCTTTCATGCATGAGACGCTGCAAGAGATGCGAGCTCAACAGTCAAACACGTCCATGTTTACATAGAAAAAACAATGGAAAAGCAGCGCAAGCGAATAAAAAAAAAAAACTGTAAATACTAATGTTACTGTATGTCTGATATTTCATGTTTGCATCATGATGATGACAGGCTGAAAGCTGCTGTTTTTATAGAACATATAGTTAATAATGGTGTACTGGTGTTATACCTTCAGTCATTTTGAATTTGAATTACCTTGACTTTTGAGATTTTTTTCAAGCACTTTCCTTGTATTATTTCTCAACATATAACATGTATAAGACAAGTTTGTACAAGATGTAGTTCAATTTCATGCATCTTTTCTGCAAAGATACTTAACAAGTGATTTGTTTAACATTTACATCATGTTGTAACTTCATGTGTGGTGCACTTGGAATAGAATTTTCTTTAAATAAGAGGGTTAATAAAGAAAAAGTTACTAATTAAAAATCGTAAAAAATTGAGAATCGGTCAAACGTTATGAAAAAAAATCGAGATTTAAATTTGTTGCCAAATCACCCAGCCCTAAATCAAGCGAGAAGATCATGCAGGTCAAAGGTTCATTTACCTCCCACCATCCTCTTTCAGTTTGCGGGCGGCTTGTTTGGACTGTTTGATCTGTAAGTCCAGCCGGTGTAAGTAGTCTTTAGCTGACAGCTCTTCTGCCTGCACGGGTCGGGTGTTGGGCTCCGGGGCGGCCGGTTCTGGTGGGGGTGATGGAGCGTCCACGTCCTGACTCACGCACAGTGACTCCTGCGGTGAGCTTCCCTCGCTGTCAGGTGACTCCAGAGACAGTCCATTAAAGAGGGAGCGCTTTTCTGACTTAACAGGAATATTTAGAGTGTTTCGCAGGAATATGCAGTCATTGCTGAATAGTTTATTGATTCGTTTAATTTGCTCCATCTGTGTAAATAAAGAAAAAAAATAAGAACATGAAAATATCAAAAATGAAGTTTTATTTTCAAGAAATACAAACCTATCTTACTAGTGTTTGCTTGATCTACATTACCAATGTGTGTCTAATGTAACTAATCAAACTACATGAGCAAATATTTGTTTAGAAACCAAGAGCCAGGTTATAATATGTGATTTGATTTCCTTAGATGAATCCAGACAATTCCGTTTACAAATCAGTTTACACATCCATTTGATCTCCAAATCTTTCATCACACACAGTAAGGTTGTGTTTGGTATTATGATCGATGAGTTTATCGCAGTTATCTTTTCACATTATGTCTGCAGAGTCATATCATAAGCCCAACCTGAGCATTGCAGGTGCATCGTAATAATAAGCTGGCTAGACTTTTTGGGATTTTCACTCACAGCATTTTTTGTGCATTATACGATGTTTTCATCATGCAGAACAAGCTAATTATACTAAAAACTTCTGTATGTACTCTAGATCCCCAGAAATGCATGTGATACCAACAAATACCACCTAGACATACAGCTCACTTGGTTTTGATCACACAGCCCATATACAACGATTTTGAGTATTATAGGACATAATCAATAGCCAAACTCCACACCTGACGCCTTAAAATGCTGTAAACAGTGCACAGCCTTTTTGACCTATAATACTGAAATTGACTACGTTTTGAGACTCTGCCTATGAAACAGCACGGGCCCAAACTTGCAGGTGCCCATGTCTATATGATGGTCAAAAAAGAACCCACGCTATTATGATGCACAACAACGTTGCCTAACTAGTGAGTTTACTAGGTTTGAAACATGTCATGTAACGACATGGGCTCAAAAATAGATGCAGGCGCTAATAATGTTCCAAAAATGTGGTCGAACAGTTAGATAGGCAGCTCACTAGTTGAGACACGGTTCATGTCGCGCCTATATGATGCCCAAAAGGGATGTACAACAACGTTGAGCATGTAACGTTAACTTAAGGAAATTACTAGGCCGTGGTTTTTTTGTATGTGTGTGATTATGTTGATGTGTTGCACGTATTCTTACCGTAACACCATATTTGAGCGCTATACCCTGCAGTGTGTCCCCGTCCGTTACCCGGTGCTCAATGTATTTCTCTCCTAACGGCGCAGTGACGCTCGCGGTGCTGCCATACGAGCGCGTCTTTGTGCGGGCCAAACTCTGCGACAGTTCGCTGTCCGACTCCGAACCGGACCGGGATCTGGGGAACAACGGCTGTCCGTACCGTCCGCCTCCTGCATCATCCCGCAGCGGAGGCAGCACCGGAGAAAACTCCGCCATCTTCAATCCTTTATTATTAAAGATGCCGTGACGCGCGCGCTTCACCACCAACACACTAATATTATTCACAGGATATAAATACGCATGTTTCCAGCGTCACACCCCGAGCAGCGCATTTTCAGCGGCGATATTTAGAGGAAACGGGAAAGGTGAGTGATTTTTCCAGTCGCCATTGTCGTTACCGTGGGTCTGCGCGAGAGACACGGTTCGTCCAGTGAAACCTGAGTCGGAAGGTTACAAATGGAATGTGACGTCGCCAGGCAGTCGACCAATCAAAGATGTTAGCCGAGCGTCGCGTCGCGTCCCTTGTAGCGTAAATTCTCAAACGTGCAATAAATAGCCTATGTATTTATTTCATTTTTCATTTAAACAGTGTGGTTAACTTAAGGAAATTACTAGGCCGTGGTTTTTTTTGTATGTGTGTGATTATGTTGATGTGTTGCACGTATTCTTACCGTAACACCATATTTGAGCGCTATACCCTGCAGTGTGTCCCCGTCCGTTACCCGGTGCTCAATGTATTTCTCTCCTAACGGCGCAGTGACGCTCGCGGTGCTGCCATACGAGCGCGTCTTTGTGCGGGCCAAACTCTGCGACAGTTCGCTGTCCGACTCCGAACCGGACCGGGATCTGGGGAACAACGGCTGTCCGTACCGTCCGCCTCCTGCATCATCCCGCAGCGGAGGCAGCACCGGAGAAAACTCCGCCATCTTCAATCCTTTATTATTAAAGATGCTGTGACGCGCGCGCTTCACCACCAACACACTAATATTATTCACAGGATATAAATACGCATGTTTCCAGCGTCACACCCCGAGCAGCGCATTTTCAGCGGCGATATTTAGAGGAAACGGGAAAGGTGAGTGATTTTTCCAGTCGCCATTGTCGTTACCGTGGGTCTGCGCGAGAGACACGGTTCGTCCAGTGAAACCTGAGTCGGAAGGTTACAAATGGAATGTGACGTCGCCAGGCAGTCGACCAATCAAAGATGTTAGCCGAGCGTCGCGTCGCGTCCCTTGTAGCGTAAATTCTCAAACGTGCAATAAATAGCCTATGTATTTATTTCATTTTTCATTTAAACAGTGTGCATTTGTAAGCATCTATTTAGAAAGGAAAAGAGATACATTTTACTTTCACAGTAAAAATCACAAGCAAAATAGGCCTGCCAGCTTCAAAACAGGAGTACTAGTTCAAAACATGTTATAGTAGATGTTTTTGTCAGTTTTAAAGCTGTTTCGTTTAGAATGTTGTGAGTTATTTGTTTAGAATCGCAGTTGTTCTTTTGCGTAGACAGAAGAAATGTAACACTCTAATGTGACCAAACAAATTACAGGATATTCTGAAATGCTTTCAGATGTTATAGGATGAACTAAACATATGAAACCTATGCTAGTGACTTAACTGTGCATGCAAACAGTATTGTCTGAAATGTGAAACATTTAAGTCTGCTTATGTAGCCTATCTAATCTTAAACATTGACAGTGAGGTCACAAAATATAATGCAGCCACATTAAGATATTAGTCTCTGCAGATTCCTCAGTTAACAAAAATAAAACCCAATAAATACGTATAAATTACACACTTAATGGAAAATTTAGAAAATGAGGGGTGGGGGAATAACTCTGAGATGTTTCTTGATTTTTTTTTTAACCTCATGACCTGGTTTTTGAGAGAAAGAGGAAGCAGGTGTCTACAAGTTGCTGGTTTGTGGTTGCACAGGTTCAGTTGTAGGCGAGCAAACAATCAGAAGGGAACAGATTCAACGGACAGAGAGAGACCACTACAACGTTTCACTTTTAACAGTGCTCTCATAAATCTTTTCTGATTTCCATCAGTTCTCTGTTGTGCCTGCAAATTGAAACTCTGATGGGGGAAACTGGACTGTTGTAACCTTTTTGTCTGTAACTTAGTTTGTGTTTGTGTGCATTAGTCACTTCTCACAATTGTGGCAATAGGCTTAATTCACTGTCCTGTTTTGTGCAATCTCTGGGATTCCAGTACAAGTATATTTAAAAGTGTTACAACTTGTTCAAGTTTTAATTCCACTGTTTAACTGATGATGTTATTTACCCTTTTTCCGACACATCTACATTTAAGGTGGACTTTTACCTGTTCATTATAAGAAATATCACACTATTAAGTGATGTGTAGATTTGTAGTTGGTAATATGTAGCTCAACTGTCAGAGCATGCAGTGATGCATGAGACAAGCAGTAAAAAGACTGTGATATGCCTACGTATTCCTCAAGAATAACATACAAAAAGTTTGGGCTCAGTAATTTTTTTCAGCAAGTGTGTGTATTAGATTGATCAAAATGGACAATAAAGACTTCTAAACTGTTAGAAAAGATTTATGTTTCAATAAAATATCTTCTTTTAAAATTTCTAAGAATTCCATCAAAGAATCCTGAAGAAAATGAATTATGGTTTCCATAAATATAAGACATTATATATATATATTATCAACAACATTGATAATAATAAGAACTGAGCACCAAATCATATGAGCATATAGCTTAGACCTTAGCCAGAGTATACCGCCATTTTTAATTTTTAACTGGAATGAAGATGAGGCTGTAACAGAAAACACTGTGTTGAATGGATTGTGGAAATTTTTTGCATTTTAGACTTCTTTGACATGTTGCGATGTGTAGCCAAAACATTAAATCCACACCCAATACCATTTTAAAAACCCCAGGATGTGTCGTAATCAAATCAAAAGAGAAAATGCAGATAACACATTTGTAAAAGAAATGACACAGAAGTGCACTGCACAAGTCATCTGAGAAAATCTACAGCTTCCTAATGTGGGACAGTTGGGTTCCTATTTTGGGACACTGGAAAGTCTGTGATAAAATAAAAGGCCAAATAAATCACCTTGATTTAGCCTGTTGAATAGTAAAATCTTAAAACAAATTTTAGGCTAGATTCAACCTTGAGTCAGAATTCATGAACGTGCAGTGAACTGCTGTAAAAAACCTTTAAGACCATTTTGCCTAATGTTTTCTACTTTACTAAACAACAAACATACAATCACAACTGTTTTTTTTTTTTAAATCTCCATCTCCATCTTAATAAAAACAACCTGCAGAGGTTACCCCATTACATCTAAACAAGCAGTCTTTGCATGTCAAGACACGATTATTATCATCTATAACCCCATCTGCAGTAACAGCATTCTAATATTGCATAGCAACACTAAAACCCTGTAAATAACCATTTTTGTCCTACAAACCATGCCCCACCACACATTTTTGACTGACTGAAGTGCTGTCCCACTTTTTGAAACCATATTTCCTAAAGTGGGGACACTAGGAAATTTGATTCAAATATAAAATACACAGTTTATATATACAAAGTTATACTATTTTTGATGGACGAACATTTCATTACACATTAGGACAAACAGTAGCGGGATTGTTTTGTTTAAAATGTATTTATACTCCTTAACATCAAGTTTGTCAAAACTCTATGTCACTGACCTTTGGGTGGTCTTCACAAAAGGTGCTTCCTGTTTGATGATTGCTCCACCTTGACTGTACATGTAATTTTGATCACATGACACCACAGCTTTGCTAGCCTATAGTTTCACTGGCATTCATGTGTTCATGGGGGACATACAAACACTAGACCTTAGGTGCCCCACATTAGGCATCGTCCCGCTTTAAGGCAATTCACCCCATGTAAGATTCAATATAGTGTTTAACCTGAATGATTTCTGAAGGATCATGTAACATTGAAGTTCTTCGCTTTGGGCACAAGAGTTTTGTCCAGAAAAGGACCCTTGTCAAACTGCTGCAACAAAGTTGGAGTGGCATTGTGTGCTACATTATGTTTCACTGGGATATCTAAGCCTGTTAACTGGAAGGGGGCGTTCACATGTTCATGGACATGTAGTGTACTGTTCATCTGAGAGTAGTACCTGTCTAAAGATCCGCTCTGCCCTCTACAGGAACGCACAGGTTGGCCTACTACTAGTCTCAGCCTCAGACGTCACGCCCACGGACCGTTGGCTGAATATCTGATGCATATGGGACACAAAAGTGGAAACACTTCAGGAGTGTCGAAGTCGTCATCGGATTGGTTGAATTCTACAGGATTTCCGGGAGACGTGTGTGTCGCGTTCTTTAACGTTCCGCCTGGAAACAGATGCCGTGACACCAAACCCCCTCACAAAAGAAGAAAGCCGTAGTGTTTACAACTGTGAAGACAAGCGCTTATCAGGATCAACTAAATGCTGGAGTTTCAAAAGTATGTGAAATATTTATACTGTAAAATATGCGGTAATTTTATGGTATTTTCTCCAGGAACATATTGAAATACAAGAAATATATATATATACAGTGGGTACGGAAAGTATTCAGACCCCTCCGACTGTTCTCTGAGATAGATAAGTCCACTAGCTAGCTACCTGTTTAAGAGTCTAATAGCTGAGGGGAAGAAGGAGTTCCTTAATCTGGAAGTCTTGCAATTTACACTCCTGTACCTCCGTCCTGAGGGAGTGTGAACAGTCTGTGTTGGGGGTGGGTGGGGTCTTTAATGATGGATGCAGCTCTTCTGTGGACTCTGCGATGGTAAATGGCCTGCAGAGAGGGCAGTGGAGTCCTGATGATCTTCTCAGCAGTCTTCAC
>NW_015635519.1:173326-176516 GCF_001515625.1 Sinocyclocheilus rhinocerous
GTTATTGTGGCGACATTTGACGTGACGCTGAACGAAACGAACTGTGATTGGTTGTTTGACATGTCGGTCAAACGGCCTCATGGGCGGGCCTTGGCCAATGAAAGTTGCCATGGATTCCAGACCTTCAGCCGTCAGTTTGAAGGTCTGGCTACGCGAGACTAGCCTACTACATACAAGTAGAAGTGAACATGCATGGAAAAGAATTCAACAATGATGAGATTCATTGCTCTAAATACAAATCAGCATGATTTTTTTTATGTTGCCTTTGTATGTAGTAATTTGCCACAAGTGAATAAATGGCGTTATATAGCCTACTCTATATGACTATGTCAATCGAAGTTAGGAGCAGCAGGTGCTGTATGTTACCTAACACCCTCAGCAGACGATAGACCTGCTGCTCTGCCTTACAGGCCTCCGGTAAAGCTCATTACTGGATGACTGAATTAATCTGCACCATGATTTGTTTATTTAGAGCCTCTTGAATAATGTTTTCATAATGTCATTAGTGTATACCACTTCATACACACATGCACATCTATCCTAATAGAATAGAGCTGAAGTGTGGCAGAGGGGTCACAGGGTCATGCATATTTAAACAGAAACTGAAGGCATCACATGATATTCATTGCACCCGCTTGCAGGTGAGAGGAAATGGACAGATGTTCCTAATTATGGTGGATGACTTCTTACAGACATAAAGAATCCATTGCATTGATCATTAGAGTGGCAAATGAAGATTATTTAAGCTTTCAAAATGCCAGATTATAGGGTGTTTACTCTGTAGAGACAGACACTATAGCTGGATAGCAGCATAATTCGCCAGCCTCAGTCCATTTTTTTCTTGATGGAATGCTATTGTTCTTTATATCATGAACTTTATAATCTTTATATACATTTTTGGTGGTATTTTTATTTAAAACTACATAATGATTAAAAATAAAACTTGACTCTTGTAAATAAAATGTTATGTATGATGTTTAGTTATATAAAATGTTTTGTTTTAAAAGGTTTGGGAAAACAAAGCGTCTAGAATTTATATCACAAACCTTTGAAGGATAAAATCACATAGCATGACACTTGTTGTAAATACAGTTTTTATATACAGTGTATTAATATGTAATTTTATAAATAGAAAACAAAGTGGGTTTCTGCAAACCATTGAAACATGTTCAATACACAAATAATATGTTTAAGTTACCACTGCATTGAAGTGAAGGAAAAATAAGCTGCGATTTATTTGATGTTATTGTTATTTTCAAAGCTTATTAGCACTGTACTTTCATTATAAAAAGAATGTATCTTTTCCACCTTTAAAAATTCCAAATGCCACCTGAAGCAATTCACCCTAGCGCCAACTCTGCATCTAGATATGGTTCTCTCCTTCTTATTGTTCTCAAGACAAAAACCATAATTTTCAACCAAAATAGTAGCACACCTTTTTTTTTCAACAAGCTGCACGATTTGACATTTTAATTCAGGTTCATTTGACAAACAGTACCTGCACTACAGTACTTGTAATAATAGTGATGCTTGGCTCAGCAGGCACTATTAAGGACAAATTGTGTGAGAGACAGGTGATGAATACAAATGTCAAGGTATGTGTGAACATAAGCAATCGGTGTCGGAGGGGTCACAGTGGTTTGTTTTTGGGTTCTGGATGTTCTCACGGCAGGTGTTCAAGGGCCCTGGAGGATTATTCATATGTCCATTCTCATGTGTAGCTCACGCAGATGCCACTTACACAAACACTCTTTCAATATTTATAGTTAATGAAGTGTGAAAACATAATCTGTATGCTACCAAAACAAAGGAAAAAGGAGTGTGCTGTGTAGGCAGGGATTCATATGGTCATCTCAAAACAGACAGATGTTGCCCATGGCCTTTTATCATTGGACGGTAGATAATGGAAAAAATAAGGGATGTTTCATGTAATTTTTGTCTACTTTCATCCTCCTCTCCTTTATTCCATTGATCATCTCTCCTCTTTTGCTTGTCCTTCACGTCAGTTTTTATACAATCATCTACAATTCCTTGTTCAAATCTAACAAAGAGTGATCAGGAGACCCTGTATTAGTCAATGCAATGTTTCAGTCATACTAAAACACATAATATAGTTCCAGTTATAACATAAAGCATCTTTATCCAATCTATTAGACTGTAGTTTTTAGTTATGTCATTTGATTTGATTCATTGGAATAATGTAGTCCACTCACTCAGAATATAAGTATGCACTAATGTGATTCATCTGGGAGCTGGTTGGGTTTGGTTCATAGCTCAGAACTGATGGCGCTGTTACATATAGCACTCTTGTACCGGTTACCCCATAATACTATCAGGTTTACACTGACCTCTACTGGTCGCTGTCGTTACCGCATGTAGTTCGTCTTTCTGCGTGTAGATGGGCGCACATGAACAGATAATGACCTTTTGTCACGCTTCAGAATGTGGGGTTTGACAGCTACTACAAACAGTAGGCTATGTTAGCACATTAAAAAAAACTGTTATTTCCCGTTGAAAAAAGCACATTGCAAGTTAGCTGTTTGTGTGATTTCCATTTGTCCTGGGTCTTCACACTGGGTCTTTGTCCTGCCTCTTCACATGCGTGGATGGATTCAGATGCTTCTAACCACAGTTTCCAGGTCAATGTTTAACTTCTGTCACACCTAGTGTTTGTCCTCTGCCTTACAAGGACATTTAATACAAAGGACTCAGTGTTTACTCACATACTACAGATGTGAGATCACACACACACACACACGCGCGCGCGTATTACTTAAAGCAGCACTATGTAACTTTTGGCGCTCTAGCGGTTATAAACAGAACCTGCACACATCCCGCGGAAGAACATTCCAACCGGAGCTACTTCTCTAAGTTTATGTCTATGGCGATTCACGCAGGTATGTGTTACTCCGCAGCGGTGACGACCCGACCAGTCTACAATAGTCCAAATAGAAGTACTTATTATAAGTGTACCGTAGTGATTCGGAATAAAACAAAAAGATATTTATGAATCTTAATCTGTCAGGAAGGTCTCAAAAATACCGCACACAAATTCAAAGCAGTCCATGCACGTGTGACGATTTGCAAATGCAGATTCAACGATCCATAAATACATGTAGCATCATTCATAAATGTGTGATGGAAATTAATTCAAGAACTTGATATATACATATTTGTGTAAACTTTTTTA
>NW_015635519.1:177796-178391 GCF_001515625.1 Sinocyclocheilus rhinocerous
TCTGTCGCTCGGCTCGGCTAATGTCCGTCCCATGCACTGAACACGCTCTCCTCCACATCACGAGTAGACACGCCCCTTATTGCTGATTGGCTACAAGTTTGTTTTGCGATTCGGCCCGAATCAGTTTTATAAAGTGTTTTTGAAAAATCACTTACTCTGCCTTTAATGTTCAATAAATATGAGCTGTGTCTCATTTAGGAGGCTGCGCCCTCCGGAGGTCGCATTCGTCATCGAGGCTGTCTCATTTCAGAAAAGCAAGTAGGACACTCGGAATGTTCAATATGAGCTGTGTCTCATTTAGGAGGCTGCGCCCTCCGGAGGTCGCATTCGTCATCGAGGCTGTCTCATTTCAGAAAAGCAAGTAGGACACTCGGAATGCGACCTTCTTTCACAGGAATTCGGAGGATGCATGAGGTGTATCCTTCGCTGCTACAGATAACCCACAATTCTTTGCGTCGCCGTAAACCGTTGTTAATTTGAAAAATGCCGGCGCCGGCAGATGTACACACAAGCGCGTAAAAGCATTCAAATTACTTTCCAAATTTAGAAATAATTTTCCTTCATTTAAGTAGTGTTAGAGCGCAAAGAGCGCAAC
>NW_015635519.1:182482-207806 GCF_001515625.1 Sinocyclocheilus rhinocerous
TGCTGCTTAATATTTTTTTGGAACCTGTGATACTTTTTTTCAGGATTCTTTAATTAAAGCAGCACTATGTACCTTTTGGCGCTCTAGCGGTTAATAAACAGAATTGCACACATCCCGCGGAAGAACATTCCAACCTGAGCTACTTCTCTAAGTTTATGTCTCTGGCGATTCACGCAGGTATGTGTTACTCCTCAGCGGTGACGACCCGACCAGGCTACAATAGTCCAAATATAAGTACTTATTATAAGTGTACCGTAGTGATTCGGAATAAGACAAAAACGCGGTTTGGAAGATGAATTCATGATGTATTCGCTCATTATATAAATTTTGAACACAGAAAAAGTTACATAGTGCTGCTTTAAGCGTAATCTGTGTTAGTGTTGTTTCAACTGGAAAATTATTCTAAATATGTTTTCCCCTAATTGTACCAAAGTTCCAGTGGGTGTTCGCTTTTCGTGAGTGTGTGTGAGGGAATCCTGGTATTCCCTAGGTTATGGGGACAAAATATCCCCACGAAGATAGTAATACTGTGATATATTGAATAGGCCTATACGTTATGTTCTTGCTTGTACAATTTTCCTTTAAATTCATTAGAAAATTGTTTAATGTTATTTTTCCTAATATTGTTAAGAATGTTAAATTGCTTATTTGAGCGTTATATGGTGAAAAAAAAGTGTTATGTGCATTTTTTAAACTAGTTATGTTTGTTTGGCATACCTGCGTCATGGCGTCATTGCACGTCTCATTAGGTGGCGCGCCTGTGATGCGCTTCATTAAAGGCAGAGTGAGTGATTTCTGGTAGCCAATGTTGATATTTGAAATCACCAAAACAAACACGCCTCTACCCCAAAAGGGTCTTGCCCCTATTTTGATAGCTCCGCCCCACATATACGTACGCAACCCAGGCAACGATTAGTTCTGTGAAACAAAGCAAAACCAATGTTACACCGTGTCTACGGACGTGAGCAAACTGCTGCCGGGTTCTATTTATGACATGCTGACACAAATTTCAAATGGTTTTCAACAGTCGTTTGATCGCGTCCAGTGTAGGCAGACTTTAGCTGTTGTAGACACAGTGTTACTCACCTATTGAGAAGAAACAAAGCAACCTCGGCGTCCGATCGCAGGCCTCCGCTCCTTGAGTTCTCTCCAGCGCTGAAAAGCTGATCCGATATTTACACGGGTCCTACTTCTTGCCTTATCGTTCCGCAGACGTTTTCCTCTTTTGTTTTTTATCCGCCATCTCTATCTTTCTGTCGCTCGGCTCGGCTAATGTCCGTCCCATGCACTGAACGCGCTCTCCTCCACATCACGAGTAGACACGCCCCTTATTGCTGATTGGCTACAAGTTTGTTTTGCGATTCGGCCCGAATCAGTTTCGAAGAACGGACCCCTGGTTTGCGATGCAAATTATATGTCAATATGACAAAAAATTATTTAGCTAAATATAAAGTTTAAGCAAAATAAGACAATAATAATAATAATAATAATTTTATTTTGCAGTACAACTATAAAATTACAATACTAATTTTAATCTTAATTTCTTCATTTTTAAATAAACTATCAAGCTCTGAAAAACTAAACTTTAATTTAAACTTGAACTTTAATTTCAGCCTTTGCAATTTGATAATTGCACTAAGCCATAGCATAATTATGGTTTTATTTTGATTAATCGTGCAACCCTACACTCTCAGCAAAAAAGGTACAAAAACTGTCATTGGGGCGGTACCTTTTCAAAGGGTACTAATATGTACCTTTGAGATACCAATTTGTACTCTTTAGCGGTAAAGAAAAACAAAACCTGTACCTTTTAAAAAGTTATCGCCCCAGTGACAGTTTTGTACCTTTTTTGAGAGTATACCAACAGGTGGCCTTCAGTGCAGAGGTTATATAAATGTATTGGGATATGGGTGCTGATTTCATTCTTCCCCCTTTCTATCCAGTCATATGGGCAGTTGGGCACTGGTCTGAATCCAAGTAAATGACAGTACAAGAGAGTTTGTCTGTGAGGTCTAGTCTTTTTCAATGTGTGTATTTGGTGATTTGATACAAATGCTCTTGCACTGAAACAGAGGCACACTGTTCGACCTCCGGAGGGCGCAGCCTTCTAAATGAGACACAGCGACAGAGTCAAGGAAGCTATCACTGCAGCGCTCGTCTCTTTAATTCGTCATTCATCTCTATTATACTTCTTTTCAGGTATCTGTAGAACAAAACGCACAAAACACACTTCCCGGTTGAGTATAAATTCTGTTCATTGTGATGATAATGAGTTATAGCCTATGTGTTAAAAGCAGTTCGTCTGACTCAATAATAGTGTGTCATGAGTTTAGTGTGCAAAAGCACATGGTTAGCATGGGTGCTTCGCGGTTAGCGCGATATCCCGCTATTCATGATAAATGGTCAATTGGTCAACAAGGAGCACCCATGGGCAGCGACTATGTATGCATTGGAGCAGCACCTTAGCTTGCGGCTGATTTCCCACAGGGACCAGCCATGTGTTCTGGTGTCCCTCAGGTTTCTCAACCTCTCTAGTTCATTCCAACCAATGTCAGTCCCTTTCCAAATGGGAACACTTATTGGCAGTAATTACATGTGCATTGAAATAAAGCCTGATCTTAGAAGGGGAATCCATTTCTTACATGGAGCACATGGACCTCGATATCGGATTCTTATCAGATTCACAAAGGGAGCATCCATGCCTGCTGGTGCACCTATGCCTGTCCATTTCCCATAAGAAACAACAATGCCAACCAGTGTCCTAAAAGGAGCAACTGCGTTCAAATGATTTTCAATGGGGTTGAAGTCAAGACTAAGTTTGAGCCTGATGAATTTTTATTTATTTATTTTATTATATATATATATTTTTCGAATTGCTCTATTGAATCCAGATGGAAACTTTTTTTTTGGTCAGGCAGTGTATAAAAAAAAATAAGTGTTTTTTTTTTTTTTTTACAGTCAACAATGATGCCGATATAAATGCACATAAAAATTAAGGGTGAAAGTATAAAACAAAAAGAGTGCAAAATGCCTACACCCACTCAAACACATCTTTGTGAGTTACTTCATCTCTGTTCGACTGGGTGACCTTGACCTCAGATCAGATTCTGTTCTCTCTAATCTGCACATACAGTAATACTAATAATAAACAGAAATGTGTCTGTTTCTAGATGCCACAGATCCATGTGCTAGATTTACTTTCAGGATCTAATTACATTGTAGAAGTTCTGAAATTTGATTCCAAGCCCAGCTGAAAGATTACTCATTGTGCTGTCTGTTGAAGACTGTGGTTTCTCCTTGATTCCAAACACACATAGCTGAAATGAGTTCACAGGAAGCCCCACAAGTCATTTGGGACAAGTCTAATCACAGAAGATGATGAATACATCTGGTGAAAATATATAAGTTCAATGACGTCAGCCTCAAAGAGTGAAATATTTTCCATCCCTTTCTGACACGCACACACACACACACACAGAATGAGCTTCATGACTCATTTCCCATGTAGCAGCAGTGAGGTCTGTTGGGCTGGTGTTGGTTAAGGATGAGATAAGCTCTGCTGGATTTAAGACACAGCAGGAATGATGTAGTCTTAATGACATCATGTGCCTGGCATCTCCAAAATAATCCCAGAGACTGGATCTGATTCAAATAAAACCTCACCTGCATATTTCTCTGTACCTCAGCACACACTGCAGTCTGCTTTTGTGTTTGAAAAAGGTTCTTAAAGATTGTTTTCCAGTCTAGAAGTGCCTGAATGATTGTAACTAGACGACTGACCTTAGAAGACAAACTGATCTTTCATTTTTCAACATTTATGATTCTTAGGCTGTACTAAGGTATCTTATTCGGGTCAGTACAAAAAACAAAAAACATGCATGTTGTGTGATCCGTCTTATTTAGAAAAAAATAATTTACATTTTGCATACACTGCAAAGTGTATGTAATTTTCTTTTTTACCACAACTGTAAGTCCCCATTCTCTATCAGCCAATATGTCTAGTTATTACAAATACGGAATAATAACTAATAAAATTTGTACTATAAAATATGTTTCAGCGGTCACCACTGCAATAGTTGAGTACCTTATAATAAATACTATTATTTTATAGTAACTCTGGCAAGAATTAGTTTTTATTGCTATTAAATATTATCAGTAGTGACTATCTCCAATGACATTAGTCCTTATTGAACAAACAGTATCTCGCTGGAAGTCATTGTGACTAATCATTAGAGACAATAAGCACTGAAACTGGGATATATGCCAATCGCTCTTTAAATAAATGACTATACTATTGGGCAATTCATTCAAAAATAGATTCAAGTTACTATTCAGTTACTAAAAGCTGTATGTATAACGTGTTTCATGTTCAGTTGCCAACTCCTGAGATCTTGCAGCAGGGTTACAGAAAGAAAATGAACTGACCAATCTGTAAAAACATACATTTTATTGATGACGTCTGATACTTTACAGCGTTGGGTGTTATTATTAACAGTACATAGTAAGATTTCCTCTTCTGGAATCCAGACATGTAGTATCAACATACAAAATTGCGGCAATATAAGAGGCATTTACGGTACATGATATTTATATGTATATATGTGTGGAATCTTCTGAAGAGGATTTGAGATGGATATTTCAAATGAACTCATGGTAAGATTGCAGAGCTCTTTCTTACAAGCACAAGCTTTCAGCAAAGCATGAACCTTTAACCGATAATCAAAGATGGAATGAAACATGAACCATAACCTGTAAAAAAGATTTCATACACACAATTCATCATTTGTTCACAAAGAAAAATGAAAGACAAACATAAGTCAATTGATACACAAGGCTCTTACAAAACCGAACAGTACAAAACAATGAAGCTTAACGACAAGGTGAGAAAAGGAAAACTTTAAACTTGGTCCTAGCTTTTGCATTTAAAGCAGGTGTACAACATGTTCCCCTGTGTAATCCAGCTATATAATAATCCATACCGGGCATGCTCAGACTGCTTCGCCTGAGATGCCGTACTTTTGTGCTGAAGGTCCATTTGGTGGCAAAGCGTCTGTGCTCTACATTATATACCACAATCAATGAACCTCGTAGGACGTACAAGCTCACAGAAAATGGCAAGCGGTATAAACGTTAATTCAGTATTTTACACTGGTGTTAGATCGCTTTAGTGAAAAGATAAAGCTTTACATTGCAAACATGCATGCGATCACAAATGTGCACAAACGTGTTCGGGGCTCTGGCTGCATCAGGGCCACTAAATGCTCAGAATTGGTTGCTATTCAAGATGAAACTTTACTCGTCCTTCTCGCGTTCACTCAACTAGTTCCCCAATTTCCTCTTTAGCACAGACCATGTGCTTCAGAAATATTTCTTCTAGACAAACTAAAGGAATAATCCACCACAACTTGAACGTTTTGCCATTTACTCACCCTCATGTTGTTCCAAACCCATATCTGGTTATTTATTCATTTATTTTTTTGAATGGGAATCTTCATGCAGCTATTTTTCGAACTTGTGCGTTACATTCCAAGCCATTTGGCGATTGGTTGTTGGTGAACCAATTACAGTGAACGATTTCAATGTTGTCCTAACCCGCATACAAAACTATCGTATTGTCTTCATAACCCATAAGGTGTTTGACAGCCGTGGTTACCATAAACTATGCGAAAATTCTTTAAAAATGAATCTTTTGCGTTCTATAAAAACAATAACAGCATACAAGTTTGGAACAATTTAGGGCATGAAATGTAGCATTTTCTTTTAGGGTGAATTATACCTTTAATAAACTCAAAAAATGAAATTCAGCTAGAGTCCTGAAAATGAGAGTATTTAGGTGTTAGTCTTTGGCATGGTATTAGAAAAGCCATTTTAGATTTATCTACAGGAAAGATACTCTCATCTAAATCTATAACTAAATTACATAAATGCTCACTTCCTGTGTTAAAAAAAAACAAAAAAAAAAACAATATATCCCTTAGTGCATTGCTCGGTGGAAATATACCTCTAAAAGTTTTTAAGTCCTAACTGAAACCTGTCTTTGACCTTCATTTACACACCCAAGGTTGTCATTAGTGCTGATCTAGTACAAATGTTTCCATTTCCAAAGACATTTGATGAAAATGGGGCGCTGATCTTAAATTAGCACTCTAATTCCTCAGACACACAGTATTAGTGTGTTTCGGGAATAGGAGGTGAATTTTACAATATGAATTGTCTCAATCGGCAGCAAAACCGAGGTGCAGTGTGGAAGCTGAGAGTTTTTGAGAGGACCCAGCTGCCCAAAGACATCCACACACAACCCATGCTGATAAAACTACAGCCGCACAATCTTCTCACACACTCACGGTGAAGCTAACAATGAGAGTATAGATGACTTTTATTAAAGAGTGTCTGTTACAAACAGCGTGGCTCTCATTGGCTAACAGCGTGGCTCTCATTCAGCTCTCTGCTGAAACCTGTGCTCCAAACCCAGACTCGACAAATCTAGATTTAGCTCACATTAAGCGGGGAACACAGCAGATCCAGTCCAGTTGAGTCTAGATTTGTTCAGAGTGAATGTGGGCGACAGGTTCTGATCCAGCGCATTCATGAAGAGATCACTATAGCGCTTGAGTACATGTGTGTAACCGTTGCAACCTGTTTAGTTTCGTTTCAAAGAACTTTTACAAAGAAAAGAGCAGAAAGGGTTTTACACAAGCAAAAAAAAAAAATGGCTGCAAAAGAGTTGCAGCTATAAAAACAAACAACAATTAACAATAATAATACAACATAACAAAAAGATCATTGAGTATTAACATTAGGGAGGCAAAGTATCCAGTTGTGTCCCTTCTTCAGGTGAAGCGGCTCCCTCAGAGGGTTTGGCACAAGAGTCTGATGAGCTTGTGAGAGAGAGAGAATATGTTCTACACATCCTTCGCTACTCGCCTCCGCCGCACTGAAAGAGAAAACAGAGATGTGTTAGTAATCTGATACATTCACAGCATTCACGCCGTTAGAACATGCTGAGAGCTACAGTACAAGAACCTTTAATGAGATCTGCTCATTTAAGACGCTTAAATAAATCAAGTGTGTTAGTCAATCCTTCATCCTGTTACAAAGCTACACACAATTACTAATTTCAGACAAAACTTGTTCTGTCATGAACAATCAGGTCTCCCTGCACAACTGGGTCTGTTTTCAAATCAGTTTTCTGTTACAGTACAATAGTTTAGCCTACTGTATTATACAACAGCTGATATCAAAAGTTAGTTTCACATTTTATTATTTGCTTGTTCTTGCTGATCAAAAGGTAATATGAGATTTAATAAGCTAGATGGCAACAGCATAGCAGGATGCTGAGCAGGTAAAGAGAAAATTGTAATTTCACGAAGTATAGCTTTGTTTGTTTACCATTATATGCAACAATTTAAATGGCATTTATAGTCATATTTACATTTATTTATTTAAAGGTTATAGTTCAACCAAAAATGAAAATTCTGTCATCGTTCACTGAACGGCACTCATGTCGTTCCAAACTTATATGACTTTCTTCTGTGGAAGATATTTCGAAGAATGCTGGTAGTACAATAGTACTAGAGTAGAAGAACAGTTTTGGTCCCCATAGACTTTCTTGTATGGCCAAAAAAAAAAGAGACATTTCTCAAAATATCTTATAATATCTATAATTCCACTGAAGAAAGTAGGTCATACAGGTTTTGAATGACAGGGTGAGTAAATGATGACGGATTAAAATTTTTGAACCATACCTTTAATACTACATATGTGACCCTGGACCACAAAACCAGTCATAAGGGTTTGTTTATACATCACAAGGGAGATTTATACATCAACTGGAAGCTGAATAAATAAGCTTTCCATTGATGTATGGTTTGTTAGGATAGGACAATATTTGGCCGAGATACAACTATTTAAAAATCTGGAATCTGAGGGTGCAAAAAAAATCAAAATATTGAGAAAATCGCCTTTAAAGTTGTCCAGATGAAGTTCTTAGCAATGCATATTACTAATCAAAAATTAAGTTTTGATATATTTACGGTAGGAAATTTACAAAATATCTTGATGGAACATGATCTTTACTTAATATCCTAATGATTTTTGGCATAAAAGAAAAATCAACAATTTTGACCCATACAATGTATTGTTGGCTATTTCTACAAATTTACCCCAGCGACTTAAGACTGGTTTTGTGCTCCAGGGTCACATATCTGAAATTGTTACAAGTACTGAACTGAGTACAAATTAAAATACCTTTTAGCCAATGGAATTGCTAGGCAGACTCATTTGAAAATAACAACAACCCATCTAGTCTATCTCAGATCCAATTAGGTTTTTAATCAGCCTGAAGGGAAACAAAGATTTATTTTGAAGGTACTAGGTTGATAGGCGGCCTAATCACTAGATTTCGCCAAAATTGCCAGGTTAGTTTAAAATGCTTAGAAGCAAGGAAACTCGAGATTCACAACCAGCTCTGCTTACAGTGGGGAAAATATTTATTTGATCCCCTGCTGATTTTGTAAGTTTGCCCACTTACAAACAAATGAAGAGTCTGTAATTTTTATGGTAGGTTTGTTTTAAATCCAGAAAAAACACATTATATAAAGGTTAGAAATTGATTTGCATTCCAGTGAGTGAAATAAGTATTTTATCCCCAAGCAAAACATGACTTAGTACTTGGTGCAGAAACCCTAGTTGGCAAGCACAGAGGTAAGACGTTTCTTGTAGTTGGTCACCAGGTTTGCACACATCTCAGGAGGGATTTTGATCAACTCCTCTTTACAGATTCTCTCTAAATCCTTAAGGTTTCTTGGCTGTCGTTTGGCAACTAAACCTACCATAAAAATTACAGACCCTTCATTTCTTTGTAAGTGGGCAAACTTACAAAATCAGTAGGGGATCAAATAAATATTTTCTCCACTGTAGCTGTCTATGAAATAATCAGTTGGAAGAGTAGGTAGAGATTTTATTCAGAACCAGTTTAATGTATATAAAAAAAATAAATAAAAAAAAAACTTTGGTTTTGTTAACAGGTATTGCACATGCCAACATGGACAAAACACCATATTAATATACTCTGACCTCGTTTGTTGAAATACTTGTTCAGCAGTGCAGCAAACAGAAGTGATTATTATTTATTTATGTATTTATTTTGTTTTTAATGAATCACAAACATTCAGTACTTCCTGATTCTTTAACGAATAATTCGAATGAGTAGGATTTTATAAAATCAAACACGTACAACACGTACAAATCCATATTAGTAAGCTATTCACTTTTGGACAGAAATTCTACATATTTTATGCTAATTTCTGCAGGTTTCTTTCTAAGCTGGCAGTTCTTAGACAGAACAAGCAGCAAAGTGGACCAGACTTTATGGCGAAAGTCAAAAGACCGCCTACATAAGACTACCACTCTGAACTGTGTGTGCATTTCCAGCTGAGGACTGAGTTTGGTTAATCAGTGTTGACTAGTTCACTTCTATATAAGGTCTGGATTCACAACAGTGAGGATCTGATAACTTACCACACCCCGTATAACCTGTCCAATGTACAGGTGAGTCAAACAGACTTTAACAAAACACACATCACCTTTTAAAATGTGCCGTTAGCATTCATGCCAAAGATTAAATGTCAAACCCGTGCTCTCACACATAATACCTAAAGACACTGGAATAGAGCTTGACGCATGACATCACCTCACACACATGTAAAGCACACTGTGTGTGCGTGGTAACATAAGACTGGCAAACAGGAGATAGATCCAGACTTCATTGATGAAAGACAGAAAGGAAAAGAAAATATCATTAATAAAATGCCATTTTAAAATACCTTGTTTTACAGTTTTGTAGCAGATTTTTTGTCTATCTGAAACTAAAAATACAAGTGGTTTTTGCTACTGTACCTTTAAAAATTCTATATGTAAACAAGCTCTGTTATGACTGACCAACAACACTGCATGTAAAATAATGTGTGTGCTAACACTTGTGCTTACAGATGTGCATCAGTAATCGACTAGAAAACTTGTTCTTAACGTAGTCTCACACGCAAGTAAAAGCAAGTAAACGCTGTATTGCTGATGTTCATAAGCGCCACCTGTTGTCAGAGAGTGAATTTGCGTTTTCATTCAGCCAGTCAGCTGTTTTTGTTTCATTCAGATGTTTTATGTAGTAGAGTTTCACAAAGCTAAAATCAGACCATCCTGTTTTTGCTTCAAATTTCGAAATTATACAAAATAATTGAAAACAAAAACTGCTCATGCTGCATATATGCAGCATCTTTGTTTGGATTTTGATTCAAATGCAATGGTTGCCTCTAATTTAAAATGGAAAAAGCACAGGCAAAGCCTTAGTTTGTTTATATGAAGAGATTTCTTTTATTTGTATTATTTATGTATTTGATTTAGGATTTGTTTTCAAATTTCAATTTAGTTTTGTTATTTGACACATTTCAATTTCGCAAAGAAATGTGCAGCATTTTGTCTGAGAAACAAAAAAGGACACCTTTTCATTTATAATTTTTCTTAAATCTCGTTTTGTTAAAAAAAATCGTAAATCATATCACATCTTGAGTTGAGTTAATCGTTACATCCCTAGAACCGAACTGAAGAACTAGTTTTTAATGACGTATTTAAATGTGTATCGCAGTTGTGTCTTTCTTTTGTATGTCTTTCTTAGGTCAAAAATAGTGAATAGCAAACACACGAGAGGGCATGTAGCCATCTAGCCTGTTTCTGTCAATCAGAGCATATGTGAATTAGGTTATGTTCTCACCCAGGTCGTTGTTTTTTGTGATTGCGGCAGCAGCGCGGGATCTGGGACCCTGCTGGGTGAAGTGGTACCCAAACTTCACGATGCTTGTATTCTGCTCCAGCATCTTAGCGATCTCCATCTCTGTCGATGTACCGAGCTGCTGCCGCTGAGAGCAGAAAACACCGGAAACATCTCTATTACACATGCTTACATAAGCCCACACACACAGACATTTCACTAAGAGTAACATTTGAATTCAATTTGCATAGTGCCGGCAAAATAGCAGGGTTTTAACACATTTCAACATATGTACAAAAATAGATGCAGCATAATTCATTATACTTATAATGTATGTACCTACATTGACAAAATAACTGAATTAAGGCCCATTTATGCAGTGGTCTACTAACACAAGCATTTAAAACTAGTGCTGTTTAAAACACAGAGACCGAGACGGAAGAAATCGCATCCTGTTTGCTTTCATTATTTTACAAAAGTGAAATGTTTTGTTATTATTGTGAGTGCACACAAATAAATGTAGAGTCTTTACAAATTCGAAAGATAAATTACTCTTATCTGTATGACCGAAATGAGGGAGTATTTTAAGGAGTAAGTGACTGCACCGGCGCCTCCATCTGTCCTGCAGTGAGCGCTACTGTTCAGCTTCCACACTCCGCACAGACACTTGTTAATTATGCTATTCTAATTGCAGTATAAATACTAGGGCTGCCCCCTAATAGTCGACCACATTTTTTTTAGTCGCAGAAAAAAAAAATCCACATGCAAAGTCACGCAGTCCGTGATGGACAGATCGTTAACGGCTGCTCTTTGTGGTAATACAGTACATCGGGCAGGACATCCAAATGCTCATCTATCTTTCATCAACCTCAAATATGGCTTATCATCTGAAATATTCAAGTATTAGCAACTTTACATGGCTGCTCAATCAAATGTTAACCTAGAAAATGTGTGCTGTTCAAGTGTCTGTGCGGAGTGTGCAAGCTGAACAGTAGCGCTCACTGCAGGACAGATGGAGGCGCCGGTGCAGTCACTTACTCCTTAAAATACTCCCTCATTTTCGGTCATACAGATAAGAGTAATTTATCTTTCGAATTTGTAAAGACTCTACATTTATTTGTGTGCACTCACAATAATAACAAAACATTTCACTTTTGTAAAATAATGAAAGCAAACAGGATGCGATTTCTGCCGTCTCGGTCTCTGTGAACAAGCTTTATGCGTGCTTGAGCGCTTATAGGCTATGTAGGCAATTAAAGGCTCAATATAATGATTTAAATGGTTTATTAATAAATGTGCTACTAGTCGACTAATGCTTAAAATGAACGACTCCTAGTCGACCAGAACAAATCTTTAGTCGAGGGCAGCCCTAGTAAATGCATTCATGCTTTCTCTGAACAGTCTGTATGAATATACTTAAATGCCACATCTGATGAGGCTTCCGAAAATAATGTTATGACCACATTGTTGCCAAAAAGTTTGTGTAATAAATTCTATGGTGAATCAAAATATTTCTTTCTAAAGCTACTTACAATTTTGTAACGTCTATTTAATACTTTTCTCATGTAAATGTAAAGTTACTTTAAATTATCTTTTGGTGGGTAATTTCTCAGCCCAAATTTATGTGCGTTTAATTTGCGATTAATTTGATTAATTAATCAGCACACTACATAATTAATTAGTTAAGATTTTAATTGCCTGACAGCCCTAGTAATTACATATTAAGGTAATGTTATATAATCATGACATGGTTAATTCTGCTGGAAATAAAAGTTCTCTCATTTGATGATTTTTTTTTTGTAATGCAAACAAAAAGATAAGATTATTTATTATAAATGAATGACAAATCTGGCATCGGTACAAAAACAGCGTTGCATTATGTAAAAAGAAGGCAGATTCAAAACAATTTTACACTACCATTCAAATATTTGGAGTCAGTATAATTTTTTAAAAATGTTTTGTATGAAATGTCTCGTATGCTCACCAAGGCTGCATTTATTTGATCAAAAATACAGCAAAAACAGTAATATTGTGAGAAAAAAAATGAAATAAAAAAACGTTTTCTATTTTCATATATTTTAAAATATAATGTATTCCTGTGATGATTCCCGGCTTAATTTTCAAAAAACTTAATTTTCAGCAGCCATTTTTCCAATGTCTTCATATTACTCCAGTATAGCACGAACTTTCAAAAAATATGCTGATCTGGTGCTAAAGAAATATTTCTTATTATCAATGTCAAACTTAGTTGTCCTGCTTAAAACATTAATTTTTTTAGGGTTCTTAGATGACTTTAAAAAAAGTTAAAAAGAACAGAAATTATTTGAAATAGAAATATTTTGTAATAATGTAAATGTCTTCTTGTCAATTTTTATCAATTTTATGCATTTTACGCATCCATGCTAAATAAAAATATATATATAAAAAAAAAAGTATATGTCAAAGTTGACTGGATGAGCCACACTGAAGATGCTGTATTTAAAAAAAAAACACACACACACACACTCACTCACTCACTCACTCACACACACACACACACACACACACAATAATACCTTATTAGCAGCATCAGATGATTTCGATATTAATGTGGCAAGCTAATATGCAACAACCTAGTCACACTGGATGCGAGTGGTGTGTCAAAGTTATAATCACCTAAACTATAATCACCAGAGCAGACCACACTGGTAGCACCAGTCTGTGACAGTCTACAAAGTAAAAAAAAAAAGCTTGTTGTTTTAGAACAGCATATGTTTGAATTTGTGTGCTGTACCTGGTTGTCAATCTTGATCTCTGTTAGCATGTCATTGTCCCGCAGAGCTTCTACCAGAGCCTGAACTCCTGTGCCTGTGATAAAATTAGACTCCAGATTCAAACTTTTTAGCGTCTTATTCTCTCGTAGCATGTCTGAGAAGGCCTGCAGTGAACACAGAGAAACACACATAGCTTTAACAAGGTGTCAAGGGAGCCGGATCTCTTCCATGTTTATCTTAGCCTTTCACTTTTAGTGAAGACAGGCAACCTACCTGACACTGACAAATCACCAGTAACCAGTAATGACAGTATAATCTATTATTTAGAGTGGAATATATTTAAAACTGCTTATGCAACAATTTTCAGAGGTTTAACAAATGCTGCCTATTTGAAACCACCAGAAATGATGGAAAAACAGCAGACATTCAGCTTGGAAAACACACTTAACAAAAACAGCATGCAATCAAAGTACGTAACATGTAAGAATCAGTTCACTGTAGGTGCATGATTCAAGCGCTTTCAAGAGATTCATTTCTTTCTTTTTTTTGACACAAAAAGCACAAAATATGGAGGGTCATCCCTAAAGACAGCATTTGTCCACTCTCAACCCCGAACACACAGACATCTGAAGTG
Organism: Sinocyclocheilus rhinocerous; assembly: GCF_001515625.1. Taxonomy (NCBI): domain Eukaryota; kingdom Metazoa; phylum Chordata; class Actinopteri; order Cypriniformes; family Cyprinidae; genus Sinocyclocheilus; species Sinocyclocheilus rhinocerous. The sequence continues at coordinate 196,632 of NW_015635519.1, forward strand.
AATCATGTCCCTCACCATGGCAACAGGGTCATTGCTTCTGGTGGCAGCCAGACTGAACTTCTTCACATGAGTGTTCCTCTCCATGGCTTTTGCAAAGTCCTTTAGAGTCGGGATTGGAATGTTCTAGAAGTAAAGAGAAGGAAACATTAAAAACAGATTTGTTGTTGGACAATTAAACAGCTCCTTTATGTCACTAAATTCATTGCCATGGTCTTCATCCTGATTTTATGACATAGCCTCCATTTTAGGTCATATGAATTTTTAAGAATTAACATAGCTCCCTGTGAGAGACAAAAACAGATATACAAAATAATTAAAAAATAATGTAAACATTTAAAAGTAAAAATGGTGGGTTGGGAGCTTTCAGGAAAAAAAATGTTCTGGTTTGTACTGTATGTCTGTTTACTGAATAATTTCAGTAATTTCATAGCAGATATTGAAGAGATTTTTTAAGCAGCTTATATATATATATATATATATATATATATATATATATAATTTATATATAGTATTTGTATTAGTATTTGTTATTTGATTAAATAACAAAAAAGTCCAAAGTCTAAAACATCTGCATTTGAGAACACAACTGAAAATGCTTCACAAATCACCATAATTTGAGTTAAAGTGTTGCATTATTTGGTGTGTCCACCTTTAAATTTAATGAGCAGAACAAAACCTGATAATCATGTTCTCCAGCATAATTTGAGAATGTTTCATAGAACATACTCTGCTTTAGTGGAACCAAGAAAAGCAGGCCGTCTGTACAAAGGAGCAACATGTCACTAATTTAATTAGTGACAGACATAATTCACAATATATGTGCATTTCCAGTCAATTAATTTTTTTTTATTCCAGATTGTCAAATATCAGGCAGTATCAAATGTTTGGACTAAAGCGTATTTGGTAGTAATTTGTTGGCAATATAAAATTAATAATCATCATAAATATAAAAATGACTTTAATGCATTTTTATTTTGGCCATTAAAGGGTTAGTTCACCCAAAAATGAAAATTCTGTCATTACAGACAGCTCTCAGAATTTATCAAAAATATCTTAATTTGTGTTCCGAAGATGAACGGCGGTCTTACGGGTTTAGAACGACATGAGGGTGAGTAATTAATGACAGAATTTTCATTTTTTGGTGAACTATCCCTTTAAGTGTCTTGGTTTGAGTGTACTAAACTGAATCTCATTACCTTTATGTTGTTGAGATTGACTTCGGTCAGCGAGGAATCATTGGATTTTATCCGCTGCAGAGTTTCCTCCACTTTTGTAGGGTTTGGTGGCTCATCAAAAACTGGCTTTACCTTTTCTCCCTTAATAACATCTATAACAAACACAACATTCACAAATGAGCTTCTACTGTGTCACGAATGCATGAGAAGACAACACGACTATGGTATCTGCTGAAAGATGAAATCAACTTGTAGAATAATAAACTCACTGTTATAACCGTCTATACAGGTGCCGTCATAACTCTGCATGCTCGTCACCAGTGTGTTCACTCCAAGAATAGCTAGAGAACACAACACAGAACTGTTACAATATACACAAAAAAGTATTTAAAACACCCACATGAAAACATCATGATAAAGTGCAGTAATTCACAGTGCATTAAAAAAAAGCTGTTTAATGCTTATGTGCAGCACTTCACTACTATTTATACTATGGTATTCTAGATGTTACTGCATGAAGCCACTTTCACATTCCTGTGTTTCGGCAGAGCTGACCAAAAAAACACATCCAGCACATGAAGAGTATAAAGCTTATCAGGGTTATAATGAATCATGCAGTGAGGGAAACCAACCAGGGACAATCTCATAAAGCAGCGTGTTGAAAGAGGCTGTTTAGAGAGAGAGAGGATGTGTTTGCCGTTTTATTCTGGAGCTGTGATGGATGCAGTGTGGGCGTTCAGACCCCCAGAGTCAAGGAGGGAAAAAATATTGCAGTGAGAGTAACAGAAAACACTAGAACAATAGATAGCACAGAGCTGTTAATTCAGGCTTAAAGCAATAAAACTAACCCTAGAGATATTAGTGTTCTCTCTAGGTGCTTTCGCACCACATAGTTCTAAGAGCTCAGTTCTAGGAACTATCCAGCAGGGTAGTTCCAAGAGAACCAATTTCCTCCTCGGGCCGTTTTCCTGGTTGCATTCGCACCAGCAGCAGGAACTCTGAAGCGGCCGAAAGCGGCGTCTTTATTCACGCCATTTACAAACATGTTCGGAGCTGTTTTTGTTGTGTCCCGTGGGTTTTGTGATAAGGGAGATGGAATGTAAATGCACAATTTACGCGATTAAAAGAGCACAAAAATCTGACTACATCTCCTATGACAACTTGCAGTGTTACATATCATCGAGGCTGAGAAAAGAACACAGTGCTGCAGACAACAGGTAAATGCCATTATCGCTGTTTTCCATGTTCATCGAGTGAACATTTTTACACAGCTTTTTAAAAATACAGATAACCTGTGTTTCATAAGAGTTTGGAAAATCAGCATACACATACGTCACTGGTAGTTCCTATAGAACTGTTTTAGACTCTACTCTGAAGTAGGAGATAATTTAGTACCCCCAAACGGAGTTCCTATAACTAAATACGTTCCCTAGTTCCTGTGGTGCGAACACGCCAAAAAGAGAGAACTTCCGCCAATAGTTCTAGGAAATATGAAAAGGTTCCTCCAGTGCGAAAGCCCCTTCTGTCTCTTTCTGATCTCCCATTATCACTGTTTGTGAGATTCTGTAGCAGTTTTTACCTGCCAGGTCATGCAGTTCTGTGTCAGTAGCGCTAGAAAGTGCCTCTTCCAATTCCGGGTCAAGGGTCGTGGCTTCCTCCTGATGGATCTCGATTGGTTTCTTTTTGGGAATCCATACCTTTCCTGTAGAACAAAAAGACAAAAAGTGATCAGTAACATAATGGCATAACTTGCATCTTCTTTCAAAAGTGACCCATATCTGATATCTGCATTTACACTATACACTTGGCAAAACAACCCAAGGTAGACATTCTGACCTGGAAAAGTTTAGGCCAAAAAGGAAGTAAATGGACATAGATGAAATAAGCTTTTGATTGCCCAAAGGCTCAAAAGACAAAAATCTTCAGCATGACTCCACTGGGTTGAGCCTTTAACCTCCATTGCACCACTGAAAAGATTCATGTGATCGTGGTTGGTGTCTAAGATTTAACTTAGACTAATGTTAAAAGTTTCATGACAGTAAGGGCTTTTTTTATCTTTTTGAAATGAGTCTTATGCTCACCAAGGCTGCATTTATTTGATGAAAAATACAGAAACAATTATTATAATTATCAGTATTGAAAACGGTTGTGCTTCTTAATATTTTTGTGGGACCTGTGATACATTTTTTCTTATTGAATGGAAAGTTCTTTGATGAATAGAGTTCAAAAGAACAGCATTAATTTAAAATGGCTCTTTTTCATAACAACATACAGTAAAAGTCTTGATCAATTTAATGCATCTTTGCTAAATAAAATAATTTCTTTTAAAAACTAATGCAAATGTCACACTACAAGACTGAATACATGAACATGGAAGTAGTTCCACGTAAAAATTCTTCTATATATTCAAACAATACAAGAACTCTCCCACTTCCAAACATAAATGCTTGAAAAAGCAGCCCAGTCAAATGATGAAAACTCAAGAAAAGTGAGCAGCCCTTTACTTCACTGAAAACTGTAAAAAGACTACATCGCTACTGAAGACCTGAGCAGAGAGAGAGGGTGGTCAGACATGATGTCCAGCTGTATGAATGGCTGGCGTTTATGAACTCGACACACAGATAATGATGGTGCACAGCAGGCCCATCATGATAACAGTTCACCCCTTAACCTCCAGACTCCAATGCTATTGGACTCTCTGTGACGCTGATAATGAGGTCGGTAACGTGAGGCTGGTCTTGTGACGAGTTCATTCTCTCTGGACAGTGAACAACACACTCTACAGCTTGTAGAGTGATGTGACTGCTGATCTCTCTCATACTGAGTGACTGTGAAGGGAGGGTTCTGCTGAAAACATTCAGTTCTTCCGTTTCAGTAAAACCTCATAATGTCACAATTTGAATCGGATGTTTCACAAAGAATAAAAAGACTCCTGGAACGTCATTATTTGATGTCCATCAAGATTTGTGCGGCTCCTCAGCCCATTAGAAGCAAATATGGAACATTCCAACACATTAAAGATGAACATTCTGTCATCATGCTGTTCCAAACACGTATCATTTCTTTCTCCCACTGAAAACAAAAGGAGATGTTCTGCAACAGTCGGGCTCTGGAAGTAAAAATCCCATTAAATTTCACCATAAGGAACAGTAACTTTATAGACAGACCTGCTGTGAGCTATGAGATTGTTAATCAATGGTAAATGCTTTTGTTAAACACGAAAATGAATATTATTTTCAATTACTCTTTTATCAGAGAAATTCCTGGTAAAAAAAAAAAAAAAAAAACTACATTACCCATGATTTTGCAGAGATATTTCCACCAATCAGAGAATTGCAACAAGTAGCCTTAATCTTGCTAAAAGAACACTTTAGGCAAAAGACATTGAGTCAGTTTTCCTACGCTCTCAAAATACTTAAATATTTGCAATATTTTTGCAATAAAATGACCAGTCTTGTACTTTTGTCTTTTTGTCCAATTTTCAAACACTTTTTGCTTCAAATCAAAGTTTGTAATGTTTTGGTTCACCTTGTAGCTTGTAACTCTAAGACTTTTTTCAAAATCCCTATTGGGAAAATAAATGGGAAAAACCCTTCCGATAACAAGGCCACTGAAAAAGTAAACAGGCACCGTTGAACTCTAAAATAATGTAGGGTTTGGCACATTTCATTTATAGGTAAGTATTCCTTTAATAAGGGTCTATGACGTTACATGATGATTCTAGACTTTTATGTATGACATAATCTTTCCAGCCATTATAATAGCAGCTGGCAGCTGTAACTTCTCATTACACAGAGATGTGATTAAACCGCGGCTCTGGCCTGAACCAGCAGAACTATCTGCTCCATAATCATACGCAGCTTCCTTTTCCACGCTGGACAGCAGCAGTACTCACTCAGGCCTGTGAGGTTTGGAAACACACGACACAACACAGTTTGAAGAGACTCCACTGATGTCAAACATATGATTGGTTTGTATTTTTCTAATCCTGATTCGGTGACTGTGAAACGCTCACACTTTAATGAGTAAAAGAAAAGCAATAAGCCAAAAGAGGCAGTGCGTTACAGCAATTTTACCACTTTTAATTTTAAAGGGTACTTTAAGGCACAACACAAGTTATTGTTTAGTTTTTAACTTGGCGCACTAGAGTTCCTAACAGGAACAGGCCGAGGGTTCTAAGACCTTTCTCACTGCACAAGAACAGGCTTTGTGTTTGAGGTGTGGCTGAATTCCAAACACATGTTATCAGTGCAAAAAATGAATGTGAACCAGAAAAAAAACAACAACATGTTTGCAGAAAATATTCGCAGAGCAACTGATGAGGAAAGCAGAGACTGCTTAAAGAGAGTATTATAGAGTATATCTGTCATAAATAGATGAATATTCACATGACTTTAGAGGATATCTGCCATACACACACAGTCTTCTTCAGCTACAAATAATATTTAATAAAACTCTTAAAAAAACAAAAAAAAAAACATTTCAGGACAAAGTTAGTTTAGTTTTTAACTTGGCGCACTAGAGTTCCTAACAGGAACAGGCCGAGGGTTCTAAGACCTTTCTCACTGCACAAGAACAGGCTTTGTGTTTGAGGTGTGGCTGAATTCCAAACACATGTTATCAGTGCAAAAAATGAATGTGAACCAGAAAAAAAACAACAACATGTTTGCAGAAAATATTCGCAGAGCAACTGATGAGGAAAGCAGAGACTGCTTAAAGAGAGTATTATAGAGTATATCTGTCATAAATAGATGAATATTCACATGACTTTAGAGGATATCTGCCATACACACACAGTCTTCTTCAGCTACAAATAATATTTAATAAAACTCTTAAAAAAACAAAAAAAAAACATTTCAGGACAAAGTTAATGCATTCAGGACACTGTGATTAAAATGAACAACATGAGCTAAAACAGTGCAATTGTTCTTATGCAACTGGAACCTAAAAACCAGCACTGAAGTGAAAACAGCAGGGCCGAATGATGCAGATTAGGTCACCCCTCAACTATTTTAACAAGAGCAAATTAAAACATGCTTCATGCTGGAAATGAGCAAATTCTCTCCCGCTGTAGTAATGGAGACTCTGTATTCCTGTACTGTTATGTTCTCTTCATGTCAACACAATAAAACAGCGTTTGGTTATTACACAGATGCTGTTATTCAGTGTGACGTACTGCAGCACAGCTTCTCTGCATTAATCTGAGGTCACTTGTTGATACGTACTACTATCTGGAATCCAACCTTCGGTTTTAAAAAGCCCAGATCATAAACCAACAGACTTTGGATTAGCCTTCACTACACTACCGTTGAAAAAAAAAAAAATTGGTGTCAGCAAGATGCATTTTGTTTTTTCTTTAAGAAATTAATACTTTTGAGCAATGACGCATTAAATGTTACATTTAAAAAAAAAAGTGACAGTAAAGACATATAAATGTTACAAATTATTTATATATCACATAAATGCTGTTCTTTTGAATTTTGTATTCAAAGAATCCTGAAAAAAGCATATTAGAATCATTTCTGAAGGCTCATGTGACACTGAAGACTGGAGTAATGTCTGCTGAAAATGATGCTTTACCATTACCGGAATAAATTACATTTTAAAATATTAAAACTATCCACACCACAAACTGTTTGGTTTTGTTCTATTACCATGATGACAGAAACTGAACAGACATCTGATTCTGAATGGCAGATATGAACAGAGCAGTTCTGTACTGGATCTGAAGGGGCGTCTTTGTTAAGCAGACCTCACACGGAGAAAAGAGGGAATGTTTTATTTAAGCCCTTTATTTAGCGGTTGTTTTTTGTTCTGTTCATGTAAACCGCTGTGGTACAGCGAAAGCCTGCAGCACAAAACCAGTCAGAACCAGAAGAGAGAGGAGCTCGGCCCATCACAGTGTGTCTCTTGGGCTCAGCTGAGCCGCTGAGCTGATCTTGGCTGACCTCAACCTCCCTAACTACTTCCTGTCCTTTCACGACCCAATCACAGAGTCCTCCCCTGTGGACCAGTACAGAGGAGTCTTTCTGCACAAGCTGTCATAGCCAGCTGCACTCTAAAGGCCCTCAGCAGGACAGCAGAGCAAATAGAGAAAATCAGAGAGAAGACACATGGGCATCAACAAATCCATGGAGTCAAGTTTTCCATTGCATTCACTCATTATAACAGATCTGTCCACTGAGGTGTATCAAATGATGCCTCAGCAACAAACTCTTTTTGTGTCATGTGTACCCGCCCTGACTGTATTACAGTATGAAAAAAAGAGATACGCAGCACTTGGCAGAGATGCATATCTCTCAAATTCTCTGTCGCCAAGGGTCATTTAGACTTCATCCCAGAGGAATTCCAGCACTTCCTGTTTCCTCATTTGTTCTCAGACATTGAGATTAAACAAATGTTCTCAAATTCCAGTCTAGCAAATCCTAAACTAGAAGTTGTGAAAACACTTGAGAGTTAAAAGAGACCCTCAACACACTGCAAAACCACTTAATCGGTATTTAGTGAGATGTGCCGATCTAAATTTTGTTAAAAAAAGAAAAACAATTCTCAAATCGAATTAATTTGAAATACAACACCGTTTAAAAGTTTAAGCTCTGTAAGATTTGCACCAAGGCTGCATTTCTTTGATATAAAAGAGTAAAAGCAATAGGATTGTGAATATCATTTAAAATCTAAATTTTGCTGAATATGCAGCAGACATTACTCTTCAGTGTCACACGATCCTTTCAAAATCATTCAAATATGCTAATTTGGTGCTCAAGTAATTCTTGAGTTCTAATAATTATCAATATTAAAAGCAGTTGTGAAAGTCTTAACAGTCACTTTTGATCAATTTAATGCATACTTTCTAAAAAAAAAAAATCAACTTCGATGTATGCTAAAGCAACTTCTAAACTATTTTGTTTCTACTGTACACAGAGACGCTTGAGTTATGATGAGACATTAGCATTCAGTGACCTAAAGAACATTACACAACGCAAATGAACCACGACTAATACAACAAGGGTGTGTGAGAAAGACAACTATGTGTGTGCCTGTGATTTTTACAAATCTGAGCTGTAAAGTAAATTAATATAAATCCGTCTAATTAGCCACTTTTCCACCATCGGACCAAACCGTTTTCCAATAGTGCTGAAAATTTCAGACCGATAAATATTTGTAATCGTGACGTGCCAAACCAAGCTCAAGTGGAAATTAGGGGTGCTCCAATTGATCGGCTACCGATCACTATCGGCCGATATTCGCTTTGGGATGTTTAATCGGCAGTCTCTATAAAGGCCGATCTCATAAACCGATCTCAAACTGATGACATGTCTGCCGTGAGAGATTTGGCATGACATGCAGCGGCACCATCTCAGTCTGGCGCTTGTGAAATACTTATAATGCTGAAAGTGAGGTGCAATTCATATTTCTTCATTAAATAACTTATAAAGTCATTTGAAAACTTTCTGTGAGACAATTTAACAAACAGCGCAAGTGAATCACCGCACGCGCTCTCTCTATTTCTCTCTCAAAATGCGCAAATGACTTCAAATCACCACACATCACGTCTGACTATAAGCGAGCTGCACGCTGCACAGTTGACACAGGAATTGTCACTTGCACAATCGAGGCAGTGTTGTCACTAAAGTTTATAAATTGCATTTCTTTTTTATTCTTGTCAGTGTTTAACCATTCATCACTCACTCGCTCTCCTGGAGACCGTGCGCTCGTGCACACTCCCAGCGCGCACACATAACGCCAGGTTCACATTACTCCGTTTGCAGTGAGAGATCGTTTCTGCTGCACGCGCTGAATTATAGTGACAGCACATTGTTAGCGGTAAATATGAAAACGAAAATGTAGTAATTACACTATAAATGCATATAATTAAAGTCTACTGTGTTTCACAGTCAATACATATGGCTTTTAGGCAAGGCTTAAAGGAAAAGAGCACTTTTAGATAAACAAGGCAAAAATAGATGGCACTCGTGGAGGGAGGAAAACAAAGTTCTTTATGAACCGCGGGATTGCTTGTAATAAAGATTTAAAAGCAAAAGGAAAGGCAGTAGAGCTGACTGTTTCTGTCAATGGTAAGTTTTAATTTAGAATGTTTGTGATAACGTAAGAAAAGTAGTTTAAATGTGTTGTCACTTGCTTGAGCAACTGTTTTGTGCTGTGTGTAAGCTATTGTGCAACAATTGCATGAGTGTAAAAACAAAAATGCACTGCATGATCAAACATTTAGGGGAGATAAATATATATTTTTGAAAAATGTCTAAATCATCCACCCCTCAAATAAAAAAAAAAAATCTCCTCTCACAAGAGTCACCTATAAGAGGGAAATTTCCCCCATTTTCAAAAATGAAATTGAGGCCCTGAATAAATGTATAAATTATAAATGATTGGAGTATTACTAAAAATAATTCTACATGATAAAAATAAGGCTTTAAAAAAGATTGGTATCGGTGATCGTATCGGCAGATACTGCTTTCTGTGATCAGCCTCAAAAATCCTGATTGGAGCACCCCTAGTGGAAATATAACTAACCATTCCTTACTGTTCTTAGAACTGGAAAAGAGGCTACTACACTTATGCACACACTACTGTTCACACTAATGTAAAAACTGAGTGTATTAATCCATTACAGGCTAATGTATGCTGAGTGTGAGAAATCCTAAACCCATCCGAGATGATGGATTTAACAGACGAGAAGCTGGTGCCCAGGAGAGAAACGTTAGACATACTCTAAAGACACTCTATCTTTAGATCTCTTCCTGTAGAGTTTCACTTTCCTGACAGTCCAGAAAATGCCTGGAAACATTCCCAAAATTCATAAAGCTAAATTTACTAAAATCAATTAGTGAGAATGCCCACAGGCAACAAAAAACATCTGGATGGACTCTTGTATATGGAAATGTCACTTAAGTGTTCAGTTCCATCAATCAGGAAAATCATTTTTCATGTGAGTCACAGGTTACTGCTGATCAGACTGGTATGATTTACCTGTTTACCCGGTTAAGTGTGCTTTTCTGCTGGAATACTGATTTTCTGTGGAACCTGTTTGTTGACAGAATTAGAAGGAGGTCATTTATACAGGAGGTGTTCTACATTATTTTAATTTAAGATGCATAGATCTATGAGGAAACTGGGAATAATAGAAAAAAGGAATAATAACAATGTGATATTTAATATAACCTATAACTGTAATGTGACAGCTGTGTATTTATTGTCATTTCAGGTTTACCAATTTATTTTAATAAGCTAAATTGGATTCAGAATTATTTTAAGAACTGGATTTTGTTAAAGGTGCACTAAGCGATTATTGAAAAACACTTTTGACCACAGCGTCAGACCTAGTCCCAAAACACACTTGTAGCCAATCAGCAGTAAGGGGCGTGTCTTGTAATGATAGAGGGAAGAGAGCGCTCAATTTGAGTGCACAGGACAGATATTAGCAGATTGAATATAGAGAAATTTAAAAAACACAAAATAAAAAAAAAATAAAAGAGGAAAATATCAGAGAAACAAAACATTAAAAAGAAGGGTTACGATCAGGTAAGGACCCACGTAAATATCGGAGCAGCTTTCCAGCACTGAAGAGAACTCAAGGAACAGGAAGGGCTTGAATCAGACGCTGAGGCTGCGTTGTTTCTTCTTTATAGGGGAGTAATGTTGATTTTGCTTCGTTTCACACAACTCATCCGTGTTGGCTTTTGTTTGAATATGCTTGTGTGTCATCTTAACCCTCTAAGCGCCAAAGTCGCAAAATTGCGACAAGACGTCATACTTAATCAAATAGACTGTAGTTCCTAATATGGTGTAATATCTCATTTGTATTCGCTACCACTAGATGGCAGACATGTAGTACTTCGATTCTAGACCAAAATTACGTCACGTTCCTATTCAAAGTGTTCGAGGAAATAGCAGAGCAAGTGAGCTATCGTGTCATTGATGCGGAAGCAGTTCAGATCTATAGCGTGCGGGTAAGCTGTGAGATTTGTGAGAGAAACTCGCC
>NW_015635519.1:208055-211448 GCF_001515625.1 Sinocyclocheilus rhinocerous
AAACATGCAAATAAGTTCAAACAACCATTCAATATCTATTATTTCCTGAATATTACTGATGAACTGATCAAAAAGTAGGCTACTGTTCACATGCGTTTTACTACTATATAGTAAAGTAATATAGTAATAATGTATTATTTCTCCTGTTTTATTGTTGGTTTTCTCTTTTCTGATCATTTGGAATGAGGATAAAAAGACAAAAAACAAAAACATGCAAATAAGTTCAAACATCCACTCCATATATATTTTTTCCTGAATATTACTGATGAACTGATCAAAAAGTAGGCTACTGTTCACATGCGTTTTACTACTATATAGTATAGTAATATAGTAATAATTTAGTACTTTTTCCTGTTTTATTGTTGGTTTCCTCTTTTCTGATCATTTGGAATGAGGATAAAAAGACAAAAAAACAAACACACATGCAAATAAGTTCAAACATCCATTTAATATCTACTATTTCTTGAATATTACTGATGAACTGATCAAAAAGTAGGCTACTGTTCACATGCGTTTTACTACTATATAGTATAGTAATAATTTAGCACTTTCTCCTTTTTTATTGTTGGTTTCCTCTTTTCTGATCATTTGGAATGAGGATAAGAAGAAAACAAAAAACAAAAAAACATGCAAATAAGTTCAAATATCAATTCAATAATATTAATTTCCTGAATATTATGAAATTCAAGATGGCCGCCTCTAATGACATCATAATATGCTAATTAGACGAGTATATTTACACCCCACATAAACTTTCGGTCATGCCCAACATTTTTCTAATTTACAGTAGATCTCTATCTTTAAGCCCTTTCAAACCACAAGCTTTTGAAATCTTGATGTCAAAATCCAGCATTTTTTCCAAAAATTCCTGGCGCCTAAAGGGTTAACTTGTTTCCGCGATCGTCATTGCCATGGTTGTGTATGTACGTGTAGGGCGGAGATTTCAGAATAAGGGCGAGGTCCTGTTGGGGTATGGGCGTGTTTGTTTTGGTGCTTTCAAATATCAACATCGTTGGACAAAAATCGCTTAGTGCACCTTTAATATTAGATCGCCATTTTAGTTTGTTGTCTTGCATCCGTGGGTATGAGAATACTTGTTGTGCACAAAGAAAACAATAACATTTGTTGAACAAAGTCACACAAAAATATACCTAATATGATCGTACCATAAAATTAAGGTTGAACCGATGATGTCACATGGTCTATTTTAACGATGTCCTTGCTACCTTTCTGTGCCTTGAACGTGTGAGTTGCATTGCTGTCTATGCAGGGTCAGAAAGCTCTCGGATTTCATCAAAAATATCACAATTTGTGTTTCAAAGATGAACGAAGGTCTTATGGGTTTGGAACGACATGAGTGTGAATAATTAATGACAGAATTTTTTGTAAAGTCAAATATCTAAATAAGGACACAACATAGACATCTATTATTATTATTATTTTAATGAAGCTAATTATAATAACTACTAAGCTACTACTACTAACTACTTGAAGAGGGGGAGGTTCGGTCAGATATAGCAACTTTTGGGGGGAAATTTAGTCCCCAAAACTACATCCAAATAAAGGCCTGTACACGCCAACACAAATGTTCGTCATGACAATTCAGTTGGATTTTTGCACACAATTTGTCAATTCAGACCAATGCAGAAAAACAGCAGATGGGCTGAATGAAAACTCCCTGGTTACTCCAGGACACAAAACTTTCCGTTTCTGACATTCAAAGAAAAAAAGAATAAAGTCAGTCAAATAGTATTTAAATGTTTTCAAACAGTCGTTCAGATTTTTGTATTTGATATGGTGTTTAACAAATAACACCAAATACAAGAGTACAGAGACAAGAGAGCAAGTTCAGAGTTCTTCCTCTTCTATTCACGATCACTTAGCAAAATACTCGGTGTTACTGAAAAGAGCTTTGAACCCCTCTCTGTAAAAACAATCTGTAAAATTGACGGTATGCAAATGTTCTTGTCAGTCTAAAGAGATGCATTAACAGCCGATCATTCCAATTTAATATGTAATCGCACCGAATATTTGTTTTGTCGAACAGGCCTTCAATCTACATGCACACATACAGAGCTAAACTTTCAGCATTACCGTCAGACAGTATAATATCCTTCATGATTAAAGATCCTGTTCCTCCAAACACTATCTGCATCATGATGCTGTGTATCAGCATGTGTTCCTCAGCAACTTCAGTATAGATAAAAATCAGCGTGTACAGTATATACTGGGTGGGACACTCGCATGCCGAGCCAACACACACACACAGGCAATCACACACACACACAGACAGATATGGAGCATCCGAGCCGCAGTATGTGTATGGTTATGTAAGAACAGATGGTATTAATTAATCATACCTGCAGAGAGAGCAGTGTCTAAATCACTACAGGAGCTGATACAGCACTCTCACTCACACACAGCAAGAGAACATGGAAGGCTCACACACAGCTTGAGCAGTGAGGGACAATTGACAAAAGCTCTGAACACTTCTGCAAAACCACAGCACCCAGATTCTACCAACACCATTAGATACACCACTCCCTTGCATGTTTAATCCCCTCAATGGCTGAATCTTTACTTCCCTAATATATAGTAGATGAAAAACAGTATGTGAAAAGAGTAGTATGTCCGAATTCACATTAACTGTAGGGAAAAAAAGTACCTACACTGTAAAAAATTATTGTGATTTTAACAGTAAAAGACTGTAAAAATGCTACAGTAAAAACCTGTTAACTGGTTAACAGTAAGTTTCCATACTATATTCGGTGAATAAATGTAATTACATTTAATGTAATTTTACAGTAAAATACGGTTTTTGGAAGTGAAAAAGAAAAAGTCATTGTATAATTTACAGTGAAAAACCGTAAATTGACACTCCCAGAACTCCCTGCATGACACTTCATATTTGATGTTATTTTTGTTGAAATAACATGTTTCTTCTTAGTTTTTTCTTATCAGTTGTGTACATTATGGTTTAATCTTACATCTAATGTTGTTAAATTAATGTTTATTGCATTATTTCAGTATCATGTGCCACCATGATGGGGTTTAGTGTTTGTGTGAATGACACTGTGCACTAGGGCTGTGCGATATTGAAGAAAAATGCGATATGCGATAACTCATTAAATAATGCGATATGCGATACAATAATGCTTAAAGTGACACATGCTCAGATAAAACAGTTTTACTCCGCTGTTGCGGAGTCAGTTCTGTGAACTTCTATAACTATCTTGTGTCATATATATATGGTTATTTGTATGTATCACTGTAAAAAGTAATCACTGAATCTACTTAAGAAAAGCGAGTAAACATAACAGATTTTTACAAATTTGTTGAGTTTACTTAATTACACTGTGTTATGTGAACTTTCAGGTGGATGCAATAGTAAAA
>NW_015635519.1:211578-211725 GCF_001515625.1 Sinocyclocheilus rhinocerous
CAAAAGTTATAGCAGTGAGTGATTTTCTCTTTGTCTTTTGTTCATGGCCCCAAATATTGCAAGCTGTAGCAGCTGTAGCGTTGCGATATGTACATTTGCGATATTTCGATAATTTCGATATATTGCACAGCCCTAATATATATATAT
>NW_015635519.1:213048-216245 GCF_001515625.1 Sinocyclocheilus rhinocerous
TATGCGATAACTCATTAAATAATGCGATATTCGATATGCGATACGATACTGCTTAAAGTGCCACATGCTCAGATGAAACAGTTTTATTCAGCTGTTGCTGAGTCAGTTCTGTGAACTTCTATAACTATCTTGTGTCACATATATATGGTTATTTGTATGTACCAAGAGTTCCTGTAAAACCACAACAAATTCCTTGTGTTTGCGCACACTTAAGTGGTGAATAAAGCTCATTCTGATTCTGATTCTAATAAGAAAGCACTCCTACAACAACTTCTGAAAGTGAACAGTATGTGTTTTACTCGAGCATTACATAAACATGTCATTTTAACATGAGTTCAGGAACTGAATAATAAAAAGGAAAAATAAAACTGCTTAGTATTTACTCTTTGAATTCAATATGCACTGATTCTTATTTAAGCTACAAAAGTTATTTAGGTAAGAGCAGTGAGTGATTTTCTCTTTGTCTTTTGTTCATGGCCCCAAATATTGCAAGCTGTAGCGATATGCATATTGCGATATGTACATTTGCGATATTTCGATAATTTCGATATATTGCACAGCCCTAATTGGAATAAATTACGTTTTAAAATATATAAATATAGAGAACAGTTATTTTAAATTGTAATAATATTTCACAATATATTAGTTTTTAGTGTACTTTTCACCAAATAAATGCAACCTTGATAAGCATAACACACTTCTTTAAAAAAACAACAACAACTTTCCAACATATTTTCTAACAAAGTTCATTCATTTACCAGTCATGTATACTGACACTTGTGTTCAACAGCAAAGTATGAACATGAGACACTGGGCAGTTTAACAAAAAATGCATTCACCTGTATGTTCAGTTTTCACTCTCAATGTTTCTGATATGTTTCAATTGCTGTAAACTGCTGAAAACAATTATTTTGGTGTGAGAGGTGCCCTTAAATGTCCCCTACAGGTTAATAAGTAGCTTTTTATTTTGACTTTGTATGTCAGCTGACATTCTTAAAATAGAACCGAGCTCTGACACAGAAAGCAAAAGTCTGGCAAAAGACAACAACTGCAGAAGAGATCCACACTTGAGCATTTCAAAATGAATTCTGAAATGATTTGAACTTATGTCGTAACAAGAAACGATCGAAAACTTCACAATTGCTAAACTGGCATTGCGAAAGCAGAGAACTAGCAACTGCCCCAGACAACGTTTGTTGCACGTAAAGAGTTTACAAGCTATTTTTGTAGATCTGAATGCTAATGAACAATGACTGCCAAAAAAAAAAGTCCTCATGAACTGCATGGACAGCATCCAGCACAGATAAAGTGATCCATTGCAATGCACATGAAGAAATGACACTATGAAGACGCAACACTGCAGATACACCTCTGTGCACCTTCTATATATAAGTATTGCCCTCCTTAGCTCGTAGAAAAGCTGTTTGTGATGAGCTTTGGTTCATCATGTGACTTTCTCATCACCACCAGTTTTTGGTGGTTATCAGTGCATTACAATGGTTCAAAACAGATTAGTACTTCAATATGTTGGTTTATTAACATTACATCAGTTAGTGAAATACGGTATTTTATTGTGAATTTAAGTTAAGTCTGTAAAACCTAAAATGTTGCTACCATATTTTTTACGGTGAAGTTCTGGCAACCACAGCTGCCGGTATTTTACCGTAAAAATCACAGATTTTTTTTGTTTTTCTTGTGAGATTCTAAAGTGTGCATCCAATGTACTCATTACTATCCCATGAGGGGCCACGGGAGAGGAGTTGTGAGTGTAAGTGAAGCGACGCAAGTGACACCGAAGGTCACATGACCATAACAACATGATGTATGCAGTATGTCGAGATTACATTCATACCATGTGGAACAACGTTTGCAAAGTAGGTACTTATTCAAAACAAGAACCCTCAGAAAACATGTAAGTTTGGATGCAGCCAATGCTGAAAAACCAACCAACATAACAGGAACGGTTCACCCAAAAAATGAAAATTCTTGCATTTATTTACTCAGCAAACCTGCATGCCTTGTTCTTTTCCATATAAGCAAAAAAGTACAGTGACGTATATGTTCAACCCCCAAGAGGACGTAAAGAACCATAAACGTGTCTTAACAAGAGCGTCCAGGAGGTTAGCAAAACTAAGCAAAAAGACAATAGGCCGTTTTTTAATGAATGTCAAAGGAGAAGAGGCTTCACGCTGTATAAACCGCTTTTGTGAGGAAACAACTTATCACTTAATGAATTGACAACATGTTGGCTAATCTTCAACATGTTTGCCATTAAACATTCATTTCAGATTCATCTATATTTGAGGTTTACACTGAACAAAAAAAAAATTGTTTTATAAGAGAAATCACTGACAATTTTGCGTCAGGTAGGATTCAGTGTACGGCATGTCTCATTCATTTCTATGGTATAAACAAACGGCGATCAACTAACATACAACTCTGCCGGCAATTCAATGACGTCAAAGGGTATTATGTGACTGGTTATCAAGGCACATCTGATCCAAGTTGACAGTTGCTCTTTCTCCAATGGTAGAGCTGCAGAGATTGGAATCTCCACAAAATAAGAAGAGCATGACATTTTTAAATTAAGTCTGCTTCATTTTAAGGCAGCTCCAAGGCCAATTGTTTCTTTAGTTGTAAAAATAACAACAACCTACTATAACTACTCTACTAAACATCTTTCTTGTTCCTGGAAGGAAATTAAGTCATAAGTGTCTGAAATAACATGGGGATGAGTAAGTGACATGTTTTTACATATTTGTGTGAATTACAGTATTGTATTTACCAGAGGTGTGGACTCGAGTCACATGACTCGAGACTTGACTCGGACTCGAGTCCCAAATTTGATGACTTGCGACTCGACTCGACATAATTAAAGAAGACTTGAGACTCGACTTAGACTTTGACAGCAATGACTCGAGACTTGACTTGGACTTGAGCCCTGTGACTCGGAAAGACTTTATGATCAGATCAGAGTCGTTATTACTCTAGACGCATCCCTGCTTGCTTGCGCTTGACTGGCAAAAAGCCAGAGACTGCGTTCAGGGAGCGGTGGATATACAGTAAATGTAATGGAAAATTAATGGAGTAATAGCATAACTTACGACAAAAGAACAGAGATTAAAAAAAACAAAAAACAAATGACATGATTCGTCTAGTAGCGATCTCCGCTCGTGAAAAGCGCTGCCCTGTCCGTT
>NW_015635519.1:217870-221632 GCF_001515625.1 Sinocyclocheilus rhinocerous
CGTCAGAGCGCACTTCCACAGTACATTCAGCATCTGCCTCATATTCACGATCTCAACCATATTCTCAAAACTATCGTTTTCAATGACTTCATATTGAATATTTTGATCACTGGCAGCTTATTCACCACATCCAGCATCAAATGACAGTGACATTTATATTTCATTGCGTATAGTAATTGCTCTGCAGTAAAGCCATTCAAACCACTTCAATTTTTGCTGATGATATTCGTTTGTTTTATGCCTGCTGTAATTATGAGTGAAACGTCACGTCATTATTGTGTATCAAACAGTGCCACCTTGAGGAAAAAAGATGCATTGCACATTGAGTCATCAGATATGTAAATATAGTTGCGCAGGAAAAAATACATACACATTTACATACCTCGGGTTTTTAGCGACCCTATACACTTTTTACAAAAAATTAAAGAAGACTTCAGAAAACTGGCATTTTATATTTTACTATTTTTTTCTTGTTATATTGTTTATAATTAATAGATTGAGGAATACTAAGAAAGTTGATGTCTAACTTAAAAAAATGAAGGAGGGAGAGGGTAGAGAATGATGTCCCGGGTCGCTAAAGACCCGAGGTATGCATTTAAGGGTTAAGTTTAAAGTTAATCCATAATTGAGATTTAAATCTGAGTTTAACGTTATGGTGCAACAGGATTAAAGTTAATCTTAAATATAACTTAAATCCGATCAAAATGATGGGTTTAAAATGTAAACCTGCTTATTTTTAAAGGTTTGAAGTTTGGTGCAACAGAATTATTAGATAAACCTTGATTTAATTTAGATTTAAAATTAATCAATGCAAACCATTTAGCTATAATTTCATTTGGAAAAAAAAATGCACATTAGGCCTAATGACTGAAGTGGGCAAGCGACAATAGGCCTAGTGATAATTTAAAATATAATTTGAAGAAGTGTTTCTTTCACAAAATGGGTATTGTATATATAACTATAAAATATAGGCTACTCAATTTTTCTCCCTCTTGCAGGCTCTCATGTCACTTCCATTTCTTTCAGGATAAATGAATGAATTCACGTGTTGTAAATCAGTCTGTAGGCCAATAGCACACACAGCCCCTAAATTTAGTGATCAGCTATGCATATTATAAACTTAACATTTAACGTACAACATTTTTTTTCTATTAAATGATTTTGTCTTTGTTACTCTTAGTTATAAAGGATGGTAACACAGCATTTTTGAATGATTGTCTTCATTAGTTTGTCTGCATCCATATTGCATGTTTCCTCTCACTTGCAAAGTATGCTTGCAGTTATTTCTTCTAGTTCTTTCAAAGCAGTTCTTTCTGCGTTTCCGCTCACATATTTTTAAATCTGTTTCATTGAGGTTCCAAATAATGGCTCATTGGCTTAGATATAACACCTAGAAGCATATAGCTATTCTTATGCACTCATGCAAAGTATGTTGCAGCTGTTATTTCTATGAAATTATGTTGTCTTTGCTATTCTGTTACTAATAAAATATTTTTTACTAAGGGCACCCATCTCACATGAAATTGAACTATGTCAAATATTCTACCTGCCTTCCTGATATAAATTACTATACATTTGATATGGTAATTAATACTGAGACACTAATTTGGGCAAAGCGCACTAATGACTTGTTTAAGACTTGAAGCTAAAAGTTGAGGACTTGCAACTCGACTTGGACTTGCCTGTCTTGACTCGGGACTTGACTTGGGACTTGTCTGTCTTGACTCGGGACTTGACTCGAGACTTGAATGCAAAGACTCGAGACTTACTTGTGACTTGCAAAACAACGACTTGGTCACACCTCTGGTATTTACTATACTTAAGTACAGTATAGTTTTAAAATCTAGATCTTCAATCAAAATGATTCTTCTAAACTGTGCCGTACTATTAAAATTCCTATTGATTTATTCTAAGAAATTTTACTAAACAGTTAATGTAGCTAATCTTCCATACCTGGACCATTATGTCTCCTCCTATTCAATCCTATCAGAATGAGAGCTGAGATTTTTTAATGGTGTTTCTGTTAATGTCTACTGTGGTATCAAATATCAAACATTTCATCCTTGTACCTTTTTTCTCTCCAGTGAAGGTGGCATAATCATCTCTGTCTTTATAGTCCATAGCCTCCTTCTCCAGATACTGTAGCAGTTTATCGCGGTTAAAAGGACCGGTGGCTCCTTTTGTGGTCTGGTCCTTCTGCCTGAGTCCGGCTGGCAGCAAAGCATTCTGGAAAAAGGATTCAGAACAGATGTGGTACCAGTTATACTATTAAACTTTTATATCTTATAATTTCATGCCAAGTTACACCCAATTAATTGCTTACTTTTTAAGTAAATAAGAACTATTATTTGCATTTGCTTGGTAATGATGATAGGCAGATCTGAACCTGAACACTGCATGGCAAAATTGTGTTGTTTACAACATTTTTGTTTAATAGGAGAAATTGCTGAGATATGTTTGCTTAAGAGGAAGCTCTTGTGTTTGGAAGCAAACTTGAGCCCTCTGTTTACTCATAAACAAACAGACACAGAGTTGTTTATGAGAGGTCATAACAGAAACTCCTCAAGGCAGATTAAGAAATGGCCATTTTCAACAGTTTGATAAACAAGTGAATTTACGTTAATAGTTGTAGTTAAAAATTACATATGATCTTGTGTATCTCCATCAGCTGCTATATGATGCAGACATTTTTTAAAAAAAGCAAAGAGACATTCATGAGTTTACAATTGCCTCTGCTCATCTGAAAGTGTGAAGAAAGGTGCCTGTGTGTCTCACCTCGGGGTCGATCTCCTCTAGAGCACTCTCCAGTTGCTTGAGTTCCTCCTCTGACAGCTTGTTCAGAATCTCATCCTCATCGATCTCCTTATACTTCTCCAGATCTTTCTTAAACGGAAGAGCCATGATTCACACTGTCCGTCAGAGAGAGACTGCAGACCAGTTTGATTAAATGCCTGCACACAGAAAAATTAATTCATTGTCTGAGGTAAATGGGTAATTTTGGTCAAAAAAACATACATGTGATGCATATATGAAGCTTGCCAGTAACAAACTTCAGTACTTGCATTATAAAATAGCTAAAAAATATCTTGACAGATTTTAGAATGCAATTAAGTAGGGCAGCCACTAATGACTATTTTTATTTCGATTAATCTATCGACTAATTTATCGATTAATCTAAACGATTAATTTCCCACAAAAAAAATCAACAATTTTACTTAAGAATATTTTATTAAACTATATTTCATTAAACCAAATGAAATCCAAAAGTAAAAAATTAATGTGCAACAAAGTGCAAGAAGCAAGTGTCCATCTCACAGTCCAAATCACTGAAATCAAAGTTCAGTATTATAGTGTAAGAATGACAACATATCTAGTGTTCTAGTGTACTAATAATAAAATTATAATAAAAAACACTTTTTAAAGGAGTATTTACCAGAAATGTTATTTACCAGAATTTATTTAGGAGAAAAATGTAAATGTGCAGTATTTCTGAAAAAAAAACTTTTTTTTTTTTTTAATAAAATAAATTAATTGGAGATGCTTTTTGATTATTAAAATTTAATGGAACCATTAAAATGGAATACAGAAAATAACAGAAAACAGAATTTGGTAAAGATAAAACTGTAAAACTCAATTAATTAGACAGGCTTTTTGATTAATAAAATAAAATTTAAATATTAAAACAGAGTATAGTAAAATGAAAATGGAAAAAAATTAATTTGGAAATAAAACGGATTTCATAGTGCCCTATAATTATAATAA
>NW_015635519.1:221807-246850 GCF_001515625.1 Sinocyclocheilus rhinocerous
GATGGGGAAAAACCGCCATAAAGTCTCGAGACATGTTTTTTTAAAAGTTGAACTTAAGTTAATTTTACATGGCTTTCTAAACATGCGGTTCTTTTGTGCGAGACGCGAGTGCAACAGTAATAGATGTCCGTCTAGAAAATGCGTGAAATATGCGTCCTGTCTGAACGGCTTGGTTTCGGTTTTGATGCAAACAAGATCTTCTCCGCATTGATGTTCTCTTTTTCCGCTATATTTTTAATGAACAACGCAGCAGCGCTGCATCTAGTGGCTTCAACTGGATAGGCTAACAAAAACATTATAAAACGACACTTACATCGTCATCGCATCTTGTGCGCCGCTGATAAGGCAGCCTTCCTTAACGCACACCTAAAATTCGAATGCAACGTTTTTGCATATACTGTATAAGAACTGCATCGCATATAATTATTTAATTAAATCGTAGCGTTTGTGAATTCACAATTATGCTTAATTATGATTTTTAAATGGGTTTAATATATCATGCAGCCTTGGAAAACAGACTAATAATGTGTTTTATACATTTTCGTCTGTGAAATGCGCCACTTCCAGTATTTTGCCGGTTAGTCGACACGAGCAAAATGAAATCGAGGATTTTTTTAAATCGAATAGTCAAATAAAAATCGACGAATCTCGGCAGCCCTACAATGATGTAAAACCTATAATACACTATATTACTGATTCACAGATTAATTATTAACAATTTAATAAAAATTAAAGAATGTCCTGCCATTAGAATAAAGGCATGTTCACATCAACACAAATTGTTTGGAAAATTCAGTTCGATTTTTGCAGTCAGCTGCAAAAATAACATAACATTTTAACATATTATATATACTACTATATTAGTATATAAAATAACAATTTTAGCAATGAGTTCCAGTAGCTTTAAATACCCTTAGTTATAACTATTAATATCCTCTCCTGCAACACTTATTCAAAATTTATTTTGCTTATTTTTAATGCGCTTAATTTTCTCCAAATTTCCATACACTGCACTGTAATGGAAGTTGCAGTGGCCACTGAAGACACACTACAATTTATTTTTCACTGACTTCAATTCATACGGATTCTAAGGCGGAAGAAAATACTTTACTTTTTTTTTTTTTTTAAATGTGCCTTAGAAAAAAAAAACATTACTGGTGTGTATCTTAATACAAATCAATCGCACTGACATATTTTAAGATATGTCAGTGCAAGTTGCTTCCAGTTAAGACAGCTAAAACATGCATTTTAGTCTGGGAATATAGGCTTAAACCTTGTTAAACTGGGCATAAATCTGCAGGATTGCAGTGTTGCAGTAAAGCAGAGTAGAGTTTTTTGACTTTGCAGAGTTTGCTGTATTATCACGACAGTGTCCATAATTTTTCGAGCTCAAAGTCTAGTGTGGCCACAGCATGAGGCTAAACGTGGACATGATCATGCATACAGTCTATTTGTCTATTCAGACCAATGTATTAAAAAAACACAATAAAAAAAATAAACGACAGATGGGCTGAATTAAAATGCAAATTCACTCTATATCTTGTAATAGCAAGTTCAAACACTTACATAACTAACGTTAAAAAAAAAAAATTCCACTAATCAATGAGAGAGAGAGAGACAACTGAACAGATCCTACATGTCTTCTGTTTGATATTGGACAGATGTTCCCATCTCATGATCTTTAACCTCAGACTGGAACTTAATTTTGCAACATCTCATTCCCATCTGGAAACACCTTGACCTTTGAACTTCACTCCCCTGCAGGTTTGCACCAACCCCAAATTCCTCAGCTACTTCATCAAGCTGCAGTGTTTCAGTAAAGATATGAATCATAATCATCACTGCTATACTCCTGAGTGGAACACTTCACCCTCTCACTGTTGCTGCAGTAAGTTTACTGCATATCACTTCAGGAGATGAGCAAAACTACATATTTTTTAAATCTGGTGCGTTGTCTGAAGGACTAGCTGACTAGCAAGCCTGTGTTTACTATAATAACACTGGTTGGGTCAGGTCCATCACACACAGATTAGACACGTACTCAGAAACACCTAGACAGAACACAAGGAGTCTTGATTTTTGCTTTGCAAATTGTGACTTTAAGGTTGTGGTTTTATACAGGGAAGCCTAAATCAAGCCCTGCCAGCTCAAGTCAGCCATCAGACCCATAAAACGCAAGGATATTCCAGCAGTCAAAAATACTCCAGGAAAAGCTGATGTCATTTATTTGCCAATTCATGAACAAACTGTCATTTCTGGCCCACAACTAGGTGACCGAAAATAGTGCATACTAAAGAATAATTAGATGTTGCCAAAGTACGTAATGACAATCCCTGGGAAATCCCACAGCACAAGATTATAGTTTATTCACAGCACCTGCAATTAAAGTATTTCTTTGTTATGATTACAGCTCATTTACTTGAGCTATTGTGACTGACTAATCACACTAAACAGAGCAGTCAATGTTTAAGAGTTTATAGTAAATCTGAAGGTGAAGAAAAGCACTACATTGGACTGTTGCATGAGAATAAAATACTGCATTGCTGTTGGAGGGAGTTCTTTTGCACTGGCACTTGTGCCAAAGCGGAGAATGAAATCAAGCTGCGTGCCGATCCATCAGCGAAATAGCAGTGTTTTTCATGAAAAGTTTTAAATGCAGTGCTCTCAACGTCAAACTCAATAACAAATCACAGCCAGATTTATGTTCAACTCAGCCTAACTTATGAGTACTTAATGGCTAAGTAAATTAGACTTTGTCTAAGACTAAGACAATCCGTGGTAAATCCTGTAAAATGCCTTTGGGCTTCTCAGCAGGATTGGCGTCTGCTTAACTCTCAGTCTTAAGGTGAAGTGTGTGAGACCCTCATGGTGTAAAGATCCATAATGTTCCCATTAACTTCCAATTTAACGAGGTCAAAGCTGTGTTGAGGAAGTTATGCACTAGCAGCAGATTTGAAGGATTCCCTCCCTACTCACAATATTTGTTACTGCAGAGGACAAAGGAACAGTTGACCCAGGAGAAAACAGGGTCTTAAGTGGCTTAAGGGTTAAATGGTGCTAAAACTAGAGCAAATTCAGTAGCTCTTCTGATCCTGGGCTGCCCCTTAGATCAAACCTGCAACCAGCCAAGATCCTTAACCACAAGCCTCTTTCCATTTCCTGAACACGCCCCAATACAAAATGACTCAAAGTGAAGAGTTTAAGAGTTTCGCGTCTTTCAAAGGATCACAAAAATGACCAACTTTTAAGAGATTTCCCACATTAAATGGATAGTACGGCTGGGCGGTATATCGAGTTTGTACGATATATCGATATTTTCTTTATAAGCGATTCGATATGAGGCAATACCGTTTATATCGATATACAGTAGTTTGATACGAGCGCATCTGAAAATATAGTGGAGGACACAGTCTGAGCTGCTGCGGGAGAAAGTGCATAAATTTGTTCTAAACATGTGACAAGCTTCATATTAAGGCCTTTAAAAACTGGTAAGACAGTTTATAGTTTCGTTTTAGAGACACTAGGCTACTCGCGCTGTTTAATGTGTTTGAGATGTGCTGTCTTCCTGAATGCATAACTTGCATTTCACATGTATATTCTCCATCTGTAAAACTAAAATGTTAGAAAGCCATGGAAATATTTCCATTTTTCTGTCAGAAGTGCATGAGCCTTCTGCTTTGGTATTCTCCACTAAACTTCACAGACGTCACTTCAGTGAACGAGCGCCGCCACGCGCATGCGCGCCAAACAGACGGAGCTCAATTAAATAGTAGCGCAATAATTCGGACAAAAATATACATTTTTACATACAATAAATGTGACATGTAGAATTTTAAACTTACAAATAAGTCTATTTTTATGATAGCACTGACTGTAGTGACTGTAATGGAGTAATCAAAATAGCCTAACACTGTTTGCTTTTGTTCTCATTTATTTTCATTTTTAGTTTAGTGAATTTAACTTCTACTTTAAAAGCCTTATTTTTGTTTTTAGATTGCAATGTTACAACGAAATGCGATTTTAACCCTTTTTGCACATAATATAAAGGCATATATATATATATATTTATTAAATACAGATTTTTTTTAAATCCAAATACAAAAACGGTTATACCAAGATATAGTGTTGTCACGGTACCAAAATTTCAGTATTCGGTACCAATACCAGTGAAAATCCACGGTTCTCGGTACCAATTTCGGTACCAAAGCAAAACACAAAAACATGCTAATTAAAAAATTTGACTATACTTTCATTTCCGAAGTACCGGGTATTTTGACAACACTACCAAGATATATACCGTATATCGCAAATCGGCCAAAAAATACAGAGATATGAATTTTTGCCAATATCACCCTCGCCCTAATGGATAGAAGGTGTTATTCTACACAGGGAAGCGAAGTCCTTGCTAATATACTCTTATTTAGTGGTGTTGGGGATTTGAACAAAGCCCTAAACCTAAATACTAAACTTTGCTACAGTAATCAATACCTGTAATTGTGTGGCTTATGGAGGAGTGGTTTCCGATTACTTATCCAAGCAATATGACTTGCCTTTTTTTCCTCCTTGTGGACTACGATAAAACCAGATGAGGTGCTGGGGTGGGATCTTCTGACAATCTACTAACCACAATCAAACTAACCACAAGGTAGCATCAAGGCTGAGACTTTTGAACCGTTCATTGTATTTAGAAACTGTAAAATCTAGTTATGATAGTTATACTCTGTGGCTGTCCATCAGACAAACCTTATCTACACCTCTTAATCCGACAGACAGACAAAATACAGAGGAAGCCAGTACTGCTTCTTCCTCTGCTGTCTGCTGTAAGTGCATTACAGGACAAATCCATAATAAGGCTGAAAAGACACAGGGCAAAAGGTCACACAACCAGCACAACACACAAAAATAACACATCAGTAAAGCTTCAGTAATAACAAAAAAGTTGTTTTGTGTGTGTGTGTTTTTTTTTATTAATAAAAAATAAGATTTTAATGTTTCTGAAAAAGTTATCTTACTATCACCATAACGACATTTCTTTAATAAAAAACTGAAATATTGTAAAATATTCTTAGAATTTGTCAAAATATTTCAAACTGAAAAACTTTTCTATTTTAATATATATTAAAATGAATATTAAATACATTAATTTATTCCTGTAATACCATATAGCTGTTTTTTTCAGTGTCACTTGATATTAGGGCTGCACGATAAATCGCATGCGATATTTAACGCGCATCTTGTCAGAAAGCCGGTTCTGTAATCAGCGGTAAATCTCCATCACGTGCGTGCTTTCACATTGAGCAGCATTAACTACACAGAGCCGTTGTTCACTGACGAGCTGCGCAAAAAATCGCGCGAATATGAACGTGGTTTTGCGCAGCTCGTCAGTGAACAACGGCTCTGTGTAGTTAATGCTGCTCAATGTGAAAGCACGCACGTGATGGAGATTTACCGCTGATTACAGAACCGGCTTTACTGATAAGATGCGCATTAAATATCGCATGCGATTTATCGTGCAGCCCTACTTGATATAGTGGTCAAGAAACATTAATTAGTATTACCAATACTGAAATCAGTTGAGCATACTGAAATCAGTATCATACCATATTTTTTTCAGAATTCTGTGATAAATAAAATTTTGAAAGAACAGCATTTAAAAATATTATAATGATAAAAAGTATTATTTATTATTATTATTATTATTATATTAAACATTATGCATGTATTTACTATCACTTTAATGCATCCTTGCTAATTTAAAGTATTTAGCAAAGAAAAAAAGTTTAAAAAAAAGTTTTGTAAGGTATAGTATGTAACTGAATCAGTATTAGTTCAGTGTGAACTCAAAACTCAAATTAAACTTAAAAGAGGAAATGTGAGGAGATTGGTTTCATTAAAGGGGTCATACGATGCCATTTTAAAGATCATTATTTTGTGTATTTGGTGTAACAGAATATGTTGACATGCTTTAATGTTCAAAAAACACATTATTTTTCAAATACTGTACACTATTGTAGGTCCTCTATGCCCCACCTCTCTCAAACGCTTCGTTTTCTACAAAGCCCCCTCCTTTGACAAGCGCAGTCTGCTCTGATTGGCCAGCTGACCCAGTGCATTGTGATTGGCTGAACACCACAAGCACACGTCGGAAATGTAACGCCCCATAATCGCGAGCTTCAGCTTTCAAAGTAAATATCAAGACAGTTAATAATGTCGTTTGTTTTACCATCAGTTCAAGCCCGAAAGGGCAACAGAGTCGCGTGACAGACACAGTGATGATGCAGTACACAAGCCTCGGTTAAGACAGCTGACGTGCTATGATTTCTGACAAGCTGTTCACTCTCCTGTGATGTGACCCTGTTCCCCTCACACACACACACACACACACACACTTCCACATATTGACGTAGACATGTGGGGGCGTGTTAGAATGAGCCATTTTAGGTAGGCGTGGCTGACTCTTAACTTTTATAAAGAATATCTCTTTGGATTTGAGACTTTAAAGATCTTCTTTATGCACCAAGAGCTTGTAACACTCCAAAGAGAAAGGAAAACTTGAAATCGCATCATATGACCCCTTTAATCTAGAAAAGGAAAACAGCTCAAATTAGCTGAGCTCCTGAGAGTGGCAACACTGAGAATCTTTTCTTCGGTTCTTTCTCATCCATCACTTCCTCTGAGAGACAGAGACCGAGGCTTATGGAACCCAGATGGGTTTTGAAATGTTTATTGTGTAAGAGGTTCATCTAGCAACCATTACTTGAGACAAGTGCTCTTTAAGTGCCATTTCAGGAAGGGAACAATTCATTACAATCAAATGTCCAACCTTCAGGGGGTGTTCTTACACAGATTCTTCAAACTGTTGCAGTGCAATATCTCATGTTAGCTCTCATCTATTTAAAATTTGACCTCAGCTGTGCATTGTGAAAAAAGCTACAGAAATAAATTTGAACTGAACTGAATAGCTGTACCAGTCTACTAGATAGATAGATAGATAGATAGATAGATAGTTAGTCTACAAAACATACATCATCATCTCTGAAAGCAGAACACGCTCGTTTGAGAATAGTTTTCATTCTCTCACACATAATGGTTTTATGAACAGTGCTCTAATATTGCGTTATATTATATTGTGCATAAATCCCATGAGTCAATTATGTAAAGCCACGCCCCGGGTGGAGACCACACCCGTTATAAATAGAACTCTCGCTCACATCTGCGCCCGTTCTGCGCCAGACAGCATAATTATAATAATAACAACAACAACTGGTCACTTTAAACATACAATTGACCAGCGCGAGGTTTGCATAAGCATCCTCACCAGCGCGTGCATGTTCTAATCAAGAGTAGCGTTTGCAACAATCCTAAACGGATTTCCATGCAGAATCTACATTATTAAACTAACTTAAACAATGTAAAAAAGGAAAATTATTACAATCATGCCGATATGGCCAATAAGGAAAAACGCCATTTACACAGCGCATTTTTAATAAAAATTTATAATACAGTAAGTCATAAATAATGTATTGAGATGCAGTATTCATAATTCAAATACGCATTGTGTGATTTAGCCAACTATACTGTAACTAAGCTATGACTGAATCAAAGTTCTTCTGACAGTACAAGATTTACTATGATGGATGTCCATATCACATATGGAATCAAGTGTTACCTTGATAAAAATCAGTGAAGCATGTGTTAATTCGTTTTAATCGTGTATCTGGTTTAATATATAAATGAGTATATATAATGGGCTCGGTGTGCTATAATTATGAGATAACTTGGTATTTTTGATAATTGTAATATCGTAAACTGTTTGCCCATCTGCTCATACGGATATCAGCGCTCGAGCGCTTAGCCAGCTAACGTTAACCCCTGAACTACACAAACCTTTACATTTATGACCCCTATCTTGTTATTAACCTTACACCTAGAGAGGACGAAACATATGTCTTACCTTAGTGAAATTCCTGCAAGCGTTTTACCCTTTATTGACCTATTCCTCGTCGGAAAGCAAAAAATTCCCGCACCCGTCTTCACTGTCTCAGCCCAAGGGCGGTAACACAAGAAACCAGACACTAGAAATGCCCTGGTGATTGACATTCACAACATCCAATCAGAATGTAAGAGCACGCCCATAAACCACAGTTCCCGCCTACTGGAAACACGCAACCAATCAGACAATGTAGAATTTTAGTGGTACAAAGGAGCATGGGATATGAAGTCCACAGGTGGCGTTATCAGCGTGATTATGTCATTGAATTATTCATTGATTATTTGAATTATTGTATTTTCTTAATTGTTCTGAGTTTTTGTCAATAAGTAAATTATTACAATTAGAATTTATATTGTTATTAAATGAGATTTTTTTAGGTGCTTATATACCAATCATTATTTTTAGTATTTTTTTTTTTTGAGTATTTTTCCAAATCATTCCTTTACAAAGATCAGCAAGCAATAAGATACTTGTGGAGACCTGTAGTGAAACTGGCCAGATCAGTGCACACACTGCTGAATGGCGTGTCGTCCACCTGAAATAAAATCCCCAGAGAGGGGGATGAGGCATTTCAAAGCATTCTTTAAGGAGAAACTACACTCTACATTTGTATAATAGACTCGGCAAAGATCTTGCTTCATTTAGAATGTCAGATGATTAGAGAAATACCTATTTTTTTGTCAAAAACAAAAATGCAAAACAATAAAAAACACATTGCATTTCCAAAGAACTGGGCTACTTATCCTTAATCTGAATCAGAAGCACTTTTATGAATATGCCTATTGTAACTTATTATGTCCACTTATTTAATAACTTATTAGTTATTAAAACCTTATGTGAATGTGTGGTATGTTGTTTTAAATAATGGCAGAAGTTCATTCATGTTGCACAGTGATGATGAACAAGACCTTTTTCAACTACCCTGAAGCCATCAGCATTACATCATGTCTATCAGTCATCAGAGAATATCAGTGCCAGGTACTTTTTCAACAGTGTGTGAGGAAATGATGCCAGACTCAGGGATAAAGAATAGTAACTAACTATGTTCTACTACTCTACTTCTACCTATCTTGTTCATCCATTGGTGAGCAAGTGATATAATGCTAAATTTCTCCAAATCTGTTCCAATTAAGGAACAAAATCATCTACATCTTGGATGGCCTGAGGGTAAGGACATTTTCAGCAAATTTTCTATTTTGGGTGACAATTCTTTTAATGAACTTAGCTATGCTGCTTGAGTAACAAGTCAAGCGCTACAGTTTAAAGGGTACTTGAAAGACAAGTTCATTAAACTCAAAACAGTCAAATAATTCTGGTTTTGTAAAATGTGTCATTTTCATGAACTCAAAAGAAAAGGTACGTTCTAAATACTCAATCAAGGCTACTTCAATAAACAAATATACTCAGATTATCTGATTCAAAAGTGTACACCTCCCAGCACATAATGCATCATATTGCATTAAGCGAATGTCATGTATTTTTGTAATATTTTTGTCGTGAAGATAGAAAACATGTCTTTGGAGAGAAAATAAATGACCTGTAGGCCTACTTTGGGTGTCTTGTTCTTTATATTTATTTTTTATATAAAACCAGTGCACTTATTTCACTCCTCCTCTGACTGCTTTGGCTTCTCAAACTAACCTAATGATTCAGTGCATGCAAGGGGCTTTTGTCTGCATAGAATATCTCCAGGGCTTCAACTTTAGAAAAAAAAGCAGGGCTTTTATTTTATAAAAGTGTTGCTGACGCTTTTAGTTCATAAACTTTCACCCGGATGTTGATCATTATTTACAGCCGGTGAGAATGGCGGACATGGACGAGCTGTTCGGTAGTGACGGCGATAGCGACAACGAGCAACGAGGTACTTTACATTTGCATTAATGAATGAAGATGTGTTTCATTTATGTGTTAAGCAGCTATATTTCTATCAGATGAGCACTTATTTAGCGTTATGTGCAGTTGTAAGACGATTGGTCTTTCAGCTCTGCACACATTTTTTTGTCATCGTTAAATTCATTATTTTTATGGAGCAGTTTATCAAACCTTTAGACTAAATATAAAAAAAAACTTTAAAAAGTATGCATATGTGTTTTTTTGTTGTTGTTGAGTGTCATATTTGATACATTTAGCTGTTATGGTTCATATACAGTAGTCAACATTTGAAGTGAATCATAAAAGTAAGTCAAAGTTGTCCTAAGACAAGAACGCTTTTAGGACAACTTCGATGAAAGACTAGTGTAGTATGATATAGAAAAATATGGAGCTCTTATTTGTGGAGGGGGAAAAACACAGGCCCAAATTATTCATAGGCCCAGTATGTTATGATATGATAGTAGGCTTTAGTGTTAATGAAAATAATACACAATTAATACTAATTGTTTACTCTGTTATCATGTGAAATGTTTCTGACGGACAGTTTTATGGTCTGTGATTTAATGTGTAATGAAGTTAAACTAAAGTATACTTTAAGTCAGTTTGGATAAAAGCATATGCTAAATAATTTAGTAAACTAATGTATGTGTTGATGTGTTTCATCCAGATTCCGGCTCTGGTTCCGCCTCTGATTCGGAGCATGAGAGACCCAGATCTCCCAGCAACGCCTCTGGCAGCGAGAGTGACCGAGATCATGACGAAGATGAGGATGAAGATGGTGGAAAGCCGAGCAATAAAGAGCTGTTTGGAGACGACAGTGAAGACGAGCGCGGAAGCCAGCACAGCGGCAGCCAATCAGAACGATCCGGCAACCAATCAGACGTGAGTATGCACTCGGACAACGAACACAGCAGGTCAGAGGGCCATCACGAGGAGGACGATGATGACGATGAGAGGGGCCACAGATCAGATGTGGGGAGTACAGCCTCAGGAGCAGGAAGCCACAGGTCTGACAGAGGAAGTGGAAGTCCAGGGTCAGAGGCGGGCAGCCCACGCTCAGAAGCAGGAAGTGGGCATTCAGATCCCGGCACACCTCATTCAGACGGAGAGGGGTCAGGGAAAGACGTCCATTCTGGAGATGAGAAGTGGGATGGAAAAAGTGACCAATCAGAGGATGAGGACAAACAGCAGAACTCAGATGATGAGAGGGATCATTCTGACGATGAAGGGGAGAGACAAAAATCAGGTGAGGTATATTGGAATGGTATGTATATATATATATATATATACATAGAACAAGACTAAGAAGAAATTCATGCATGTGTTGTGACATTTTTCATGTGAAGTTCTCTTGTGCGTAAAAATATGAATAATGTGCACAATTATTAGTGAATGAGACCCAATGTATTTGTGGCAAAAAAAAAATGAAGAACTACTTCTCAGGCAGCCCCTGAAATGTTATTATTAGGGTTGCAAAAAGGTGGAAAATTTCCAGTAAATTTTGGAAACTTTCCAGGATTTTCTTTGGAATATTCCAGGTATTTTTTGGAAAGTTTCCGGAAATTTATCGGAAATTTTCCACCCCTTTGCAACCCAAGTTATTATTGGATAAAAAATGTATCTATAACCTTTTTATTTTAACAAATCTTTGTGTTTGTGGTCATATACTTTAGAGTCACTGAAGGGCAGTGACAGCGAAGAGGAATTCACTCGGAAGAAAAAGAAAAAAATAGCTTCATACTCCGACTCAGATTCTGACCCTGATTCACAGAGTGAGTGATAGATGATTGAATGAATGATGAAACACACTGTCATACACACAGCAGCTCTGTTAAACTGTTTGTGTTTGTGCGTGTAGGTAAGAAGCCAGCAGCAAATGATCTGTTTGGGGAAGCAGATGATATTTCATCAGACAGCGATGCAGAGAAACCTCTCACACCTGGGCAACCAATGGTCAGATATTTTCACACACAGCCTCAGAATTTATATTTTCTGTGATTGGTCACATTTTATTTTAAGGTCCAATTCTCACTATTAACAAATCGTTAACTATGACTTTTGTCTCAAACTCCTAATTTGCTGCTTATTAATAGTTAAGGTTAGTAAGGTAGTTATTAAAGGGGTCATATGATGCGATTTCATTTTTTCGTTTCTCTTTAGAGTGTTACAAGCTCTTGGTGCATAAAGAAGATCTGTAAAGTTGCAAAGACTAAAGTCTCAAATCCAAAGAGATATTCTTTATAAAAGCTTTTTAGCAGCATCATATGACCCCTTTAAGTTTAGGTATTGGGTAGGATTAGGTATGTAGAATACGGTCATGCAGAATATGTTAAGTAAGCAACTAGTTAATAGTGAGAATTGGTCCTTATACTAAAGAGTTACCATATGATTAAACTCAGATTAAAGTAATTTTCGTTATTTTATTTGAAAATATTCCAGTTTTTATGCTGTAACTTTTTCTTGCACCGTGTTTACGCTTGTTATTAATACTACCAATCTAGATGTGCCAGCAAATGAAACTGCAAAAATCATAGTCACGATTATTTAACACAATTAGAGGTGGGTGATATGATCAACATATTATTTCATGATATGAATAATTTTAGATATCAGTGAATTTTTGCAGGTTTTTTTATACCAATTTTAAGTTAAAAACATCCTTCATCAAAAGTTAAAGTTTTTTGGGTGTTAGTATCAATATGTTAGTCTTAAGGTTATCTATAAGGCAGTGTGCTCCAAAACAGTGACAAAATTTGCATTTAGAAGATATAAGCATTCAATGCTTGCAGTTCGTCACTTCCGCCAAAACGGCTCAACGATTTTTTTGACGTCACATCGTACTTCAGCTTCTCATCAAACTTTCTGTCCAATCAAATGCTCTCTAGAATCCGAAGCGGCCGCCCCTACACTATAAAATAGACGCTGAAGCCGCGGCTGAAATCTGTCACTTGTCCACAGAATTAGTATTTTCTGTAGAGTGAATGGCACGTAGTGCACTATATAGGTGACAGGGAACGATTCAAACAGTGTAAATATGCTTTCCATTGAGGAAAAAAAGAAGTCTGGTTTCGCGCTGTGTCACGCTAACCATCGCACCGCACACACACTCTGCTCCGGTCCAGAGACACGATAGCACGGAGCGGATCACATGCGCGAGTCGGCGCAGACCACAAAATGTATCGGAGCTATTTGAATTCTACACAGAATGCTATATTTTTTAGCAATATGGATGAGATTGTGGCTGGCATACCCTGTCAAATGCGGCTTTACGGAGCTCAACGGCTCTGAACAGCTCTAGCCCAAGCTGTGCTATAAACTAACGCTATTGGCTATTTTAAAAAGGGGCGGGGCTGCTTGATATGACCCGCCCTGTCTTCCTGTTTCAGTTAAAATGACGTCAACACATAGAGTAACGCTGCATGTTTCTAAGCATTTCAGGGGACCTTTAAGAACAAAGTAGTAATAAATTACAAACAAAAGGTCAATACAATAGAACAAAGATACACATGAAACAGTGCTTTATGTTTTTCAGAAAGGCCTTTTCTGGTCCTATACAAAAAATAAATTAATTAAGTCAAATGGAAAAAAGAGCAATGCTAAGTCTTCACTGTATAAATTAAATAAAGGTTAATCTTTATTAAAACTACAAAACTGATTCTGTCAAGAGCAGTGAGTGATGTTTTATGTTCTTTTTCTTTTGTTGTTTGATTAACCTTAAAGCCACAAACAGCAGCAGTGTATATTAGAATGCTATTACTTAATGCACATATCCAATATGCCTAAAGCTGTTTTGTTCAGTTAAAACATAAACCACTGTGTTTACAGGAATATTTGCCACGACGGGCATTTTTTGTGTGTGTGTGTGTTTGGCTGTTTAGGCAAGTGCCTATGTACTTGCTTGTTTGTGTTCCATGCTATTTAAGAGTGTGTGCACAGATTTTTTTTTTTCCATCGAATCTCCAGCAAAAATAATGATGGTGTTTATGTATATGCAATTACTGTGATACTATTATAATATGTTTGCCACACTGCTAACTCCTAATGTTAGGATGCTCTCCGTGATTGGTTGGCTTATAAAAGTTCACAAAAATTTTAATGCATTATATTCTACACTTCTTCTTCAGGGATGCAAACTTGTTTTGCAAGGAGTCTGCAAGGAGTCATAGGCAATGATATGAGAATCAAAAAACAAACAAACCCCAAAACGAAAGAGCTTTGCGCTTGGTGCGGCTTGATTCACATGCGAGCAGCTCAGGATCCAGTGTTTGCATTGCCTGAAGCGGCTTGCTTTAATACTGCTCGACACAGTTAATCTCTTCAGTTTGGGTCACTTAAAATGCACCTTTGTAAATGCAAATGCAACAAAATGTTTGAAAGCAAAAAAAATCATTACAGCCATGAATATTACTATTGTAATTTTACTGTTCCCCGAAATAAAATGATTGTTGTTATTTATTATTATTTTACAGTATAATAGCATTATTACTATAGTAATATATTTCTTTATTTGTATTTTTAATTTATTAAAAACAATTAATAATAATAATTATATTGTCACCTTTTTCACCCCTGACGAGATTGCATCCCTGCTTCTGTCTCCCAAAACAGTCCTAATTTAGATTTATAAGCATTAGAATGACTTTTTTTTTTTAAATTTTTATCCTCTCTTAACACCTGACTGATCTGAACTGAATGAACAGGATGCTGAGGACGGTCTGGAGGGAGATCAGCCCGAGGAGGAGCCGGTTCCAGAGACAAGGATCGAAGTGGAGATTCCTAAAGTCAGCACAGATCTGGGCAGTGAGCTCTTCTTCGTCAAATTACCCAACTTTCTCAGTGTGGAGCCCAGGTGTGTCAATGTCTGCTGGAACGCTGACCTGAAGTTGCTAAATGCTTCATCCAAACAGTCATTTGACTGTCTGTCTCCTTCCTCGCTGTCTCTCCATAGGCCATTTGACCCTCAGTACTACGAGGATGAGTTTGAGGATGAGGAGATGTTAGATGAGGAAGGACGAACCCGTCTGAAGCTGAAGGTCGAAAACACCATCAGGTGGCGCTCTCGGCGTGATGAGGAGGGCAATGAAATCAAGGATAGCAATGCACGAATCGTTAAATGGTCAGATGGCAGGTGAGGATACGCATGCAGATTTTAGTCTTGAAGTGCTGAGTAATGTTCTTAAGGTATAATGAAGCAAAGCTATGGAAATCCGCATTACTCTCGTTCTGCAGCATGTCTCTGCACCTGGGGAATGAGGTGTTTGACGTGTATAAAGCTCCACTGCAGGGTGACCACAACCACCTGTTCATCCGCCAGGGTACAGGACTGCAGGGTCAGGCTGTGTTCAAGACCAAACTCACCTTCAGGTGTGTTTCTCTCTCTCTCACAAACACACTTTTAGTTATATGAACAGTGACACTGCATAGACTTCTATTGTTTTTATGTACACCTAGTTATACATACTATAACCTAACCCACACCCTAACCCTTACAGAAGAGACTGCATTTTTAAAATTATAATAATAAAAACTTAAATGAGGACACCCCCAAAATAAGACTTTTGGGAGATTTTTTTGTCACATTTAGCTCACTTCTGGCTACAAATTTGTTCCCAAAATATGACGAAGTAGGTGCACACACTACAGCTGTTATAGAATTGATAGTAGTGTTATTTCACTGGTTGGACGCTAGGTGGCGATATGGGGCAAATGTCACTATACAATTGCTTGCACAACAATTCAAGGCAGTTTGATACTAAACTCTTAACTTTTAATATATATATATTTATATATTATTTATTTATTTGTTTATTTAAAAGGAAATATGAAATGATTAATTTACACACTTCAACCTAAAATAAAGGAAACATGAAGTGCACATTTTATATATAAATATAGTGAGTTTTAACTAGGGCTGTGCGATATGGACAAAAAAAAACCTATCGCGATTTCTTTGATCAATTTTGCGATTTTGATTTTAAACACGATTTTGACACACACAGACATGCTTTACTAAGTTACTGTGTGGAGACGTGCTGAAATGGCGTTTGGTCTCGTACTGTATCACGTTTAAACTCCAATATAACTTTAACTACCACCACGAGTGCCATCTATTATTGCCTTGTTTATCTAAAAGTGCACTTTTCCTTGTTTTAAATCTAGCCAAAAAGCCATGTGTTGACTGTGAAACAGCATTTATGGTGTAATTACTTAATTTCCGTATCAATCCATGTTAATTTTTACCGCGAATAATGCGCTGTCACTTTAATTCATCGTTTGCAGCACAGCAGAAATAGATTCCGTGCGGAAACGATCGCAGCATGACTGCTGCAGACGCACCGCTCCTGGAGCGCACTGCCGGACCGCAATCGTGTGCAGTGTGAACGCTCTGATCCGTTAACATGGGCGCGGAAAAAATACGCACCACAGACGGGAGTGTGTGAACTTGGTGTTACGTTTGTATGCCCGCCCGGTCTGTTCTGTTCTCGTGCTCCATTTAGGCGCGCTGCATTCTGATTGGTTCGGATAGCATACTGCGGGAGGTCGGGGCGCGGAAAATCGTGCTATAAAGTGATTTAGAAATCGTGCACGCTCAAATCGCGATTTTATGACGATTTCGATTAATCGCACAGCCCTAGTTTTAACTATTAGACTATTGTTTCAAGTAAATATAGTAAACTTTAAAATGTGTCTCGAGACCTATGCATTCTCTTTCCATTATAGGAGATTTATAATACTTTCATAAGGTGTGTACAAATTAATTATTTTAAAGAAATATTGTGGGTTTAAAAAAAGTAAATCATGGTTACATTTAAATTTGTTAAAATTTGGCTGAAGGCCACAAAGGCTGCCACATAATGAAAATATTATTGATACAAAGTGTCTTAAAAATGTGGTATTACTTTAGATTAGGGAACACACATTCACTATTAACAAATATTTCCCTCAATAAACTCCTAATTTGCTGCTTATTAATAATTAGCAAGGTAGTTAAGTTTAGGTATTGGGTCGGGTTAAGGGATCTAGAATATGGTCATGCAGAGTAAAGCATTACTATGTGCTTTATAAGTACTAATAAACAGCCAATATGCTAGTAATATGTATGCTAATACGCTACTAGTTAATATTGAGAACTGGTCCTTAAAATAAAATGTTACCAAAAAAGATTAAATAATTGATTAATAGTTGAACTCTGTGGGAGCTGTGTATTTCATGTTTTATCGTGACTGAAATGCTGTATTGACCAATCAGCATCCAGAACCTCAACCAACATTTTGGTTTAGCTATGGATTATTGAGATGTTGAACAGCCACCAATCCACCAGCAGGGGTCTCTCAGGTTTGTTAAATAGCATGGCCATGAATGCTTTGACACCAGTGCTTTTTTTTTTTTTGTCAGCAATATTTTAGGTTTAAATTTAGTACATATTTCAAGTTTTTAAGTATTTTTAATCCTTTTTAAGCTTTTTTGCCATGTGACAGATTTTTAAAAGTACACCTGTTCCATGCAGTTTCTCGGTTAATATGCATTTAGAATAATTCTAAAATTTTTAAAGTGGTTTTATATTATTATGCGTGTGTCTTGCAGACCTCACTCCACAGACAGCGCCACACACAGGAAGATGACCCTCTCTCTCGCTGACCGCTGCTCAAAGACACAGAAGATCCGCATTCTGCCCATGGCCGGCAGAGACCCAGAATCCCAGAGAAATGAGATGATAAAGGTAAAACAAATGCATTTCACTCAGCAAAGAGATTTAAGTTTAGTCCGAGACTGATGGAAAATTCTGCAGGTTTCATATCAATGCAGAAATGCAGTGAGTTTTCAGAGGGTGGTTATATCACAACTTAAATCCTCCTTAATGAAAAACTCTTCTTCCTGAAAACCTGGAGATTTCAGAGGAAACTAGGTCATAAAGCTGTCCTGCTAGGGAGTTTAACCGATATGTTTTGGAACTTAAAGGACAAGATTACACAGTGATTCAGCTTTTGTCATTTCATTTGACAAAATCTCATCATAAATATCTGATAAGCTATTGCATAAGACAGCGGACACATAACAGACTTATCGGAGTCTGTAAAGATCAGGCCATCTCGGCTCGCAGCACGTTTCCTCACACACAGCAGATCTTGGCAGCAGCGGGTTATGCGTGTATGATTTCAGCCGTGTTATCTAAACAGATTGTCCGAAAACTAAAGTGGAGTACTGTAAATGTTTTTATCTATTTCCTCTCTCATTTATCTCCCTCTGACCAGAAGTCTAATGTCCAAAGAGCTAGATTTCATATCAGATGGACAACCATAAGTCAGTCCCAAAGACCCAGACACCATTAGACAGCCTTGCTGGAGTTAAAAGTGCTCTGGATCATTTCTCTCATAAATGAAGAGCTATAAAATTGTTTCACAAGTTTTATTGAAAGTGGCTTTCACAGATAATAATCATGCATAAATAGTGTTTATGCTGTCTGGACCTGTTTATGACTCGGCTGGGCCTGTATTTACATTGTATACCATTCAAATGTTGGGGTCAGTAACTTTATCATTATTTTAGCAAAAATGTAGCAAAAATTACAGTAAACACTTGCATTTTGTTTACTGTAATTTCTGTTTTGAATAAACGCTCATTTTAACTTATTTATAAAAGAGTCTTGAAAATGTATCACAGTTTGTTTTGAAATATATTCAAAATAGAAAGGTTTTTTTTTTTTGTTTATTGTGTAATTTCACTATGTCTGTTTAGTATCTGACAAACCCCAGCAATCTCTGTAAAATGATTGCATTAAAAAAATCCTTATCTGGTTATGATTGTCTGGAGAGGTCATGGGAAAGTCATGGAAAATCACTGGTGAAAAGTGTGGGAACTCTGGATTAAAATTTAATATACAAAATTATTTATTAAATCCAATAAGGATTAGTTTTTAAATCCTTTTTTATTACTCAGATAAAATGCATCTATATTTATCTCCACGTTGACTGATAAACTAGGATGTGTTCATTCAATGTAATCCTGCAGTGACAGTGATTTTTTTTTTTCTTTTGTGTGTGTGTGTGTGTGTGTCTGTGCAGAAAGAAGAGGAGAGGTTACGTGCGTCTATCCGCCGTGAATCCCAGCAGAGGCGCATGAGAGAGAAACAGCATCAGCGAGGTCTGAATGCCGGGTATCTGGAGCCAGACCACTATGACGAGGATGAGGAGGGTGAAGAATCCATCAGCCTGGCTGCCATCAAGAGCAAATATAAGGGTGGAGGTCTGAGGGGTAGGTGGCATGCAAGACATGCATACACATGGGGCGTTATGTGTACATTGCTCCAAAGTTTTCAGATTGTATGTAGATCCATGCAAAGACCACTTTACAAATAGCATTTAGCGTACATGCAGTATTGCTTACTCTCTCTTCTTTTTGAAATGTCTATACATGAAATAACTTAGCTGGCCATAGCTATTTTCATTATGCCTAATTCTGTATATCATCTCTAATGATGCACCTGAAATGCACTTAAAATGCACTTTTTGTTATATTGACATCTTTCTGTAACTGAAACCCTGAGTGATTACATGAGACATTATACATTTCAGTTGTAATGTTTCACTTGTACTTTCAACATACCTTCTGATGTTTATCCAGGTGCTGTTACGCCAATGAAATGCCGTCAAAACGATGGCTATTGTTCGAAATGTATGATCAAATTGACAGAATTTGAAAGCTTTGAAAGACATTTCACACCAAAAGTAACAAAGCAAAGCTTATTGTGATTATTGGAGGGTAGGCATGATACAAATAATGCTCAGTGAAATTTTGTTAATACATCAACTTAAAAAGCATAGACTAATTATCGGATTCTGAAAATGAACCACAAATAAAATAGAGAAATGGATATTGTCAATTTTTCTTCATTAAGATGAAAATTATATAAAAAAATGCAGTGAAATGGCAGTAAATGGGAGTCGAGATTTTGAAGCCCCAAAAAAAGTGCGTCCATCCATAATAAAAAGTACTCATTAAATAAAAATAAAAGAGAGGATTACAGTTTATAAAGTTTTAA
The DNA here is from genome assembly GCF_001515625.1 of Sinocyclocheilus rhinocerous. NCBI lineage: Eukaryota > Metazoa > Chordata > Actinopteri > Cypriniformes > Cyprinidae > Sinocyclocheilus > Sinocyclocheilus rhinocerous. The sequence continues at coordinate 241,712 of NW_015635519.1, forward strand.
ATATAGATATTTTTCTTATACATACGCATCGCTTCGCTTCAGAAGGCCTTTATTAACCCCCTGGAGCCGTGTGGAGCATTTTTTATGATGGATGCATGCACTTTTTTGGGCTTCAAAATCTCAACACCCATTCACTGCCATTATAAAGTTTGGAAGAACCAGGACATTTTTGAATATAACTCCGATTGTATTCGTCTGAAAGAAGAAAGTCATATACACCTAGGATGGCTTGAGGGTGAGGAAATCATGGGGTAATTTTCATGTTTGGGTGAACTATCCCTATAATTTTTATGCTGTTTTGCTGTTTCAGTTGCAGAAATTCGTGCATCAATAATAAGAATTTCCGTACAGTAGTACCAATGCAGATACATGGTACCCCCAAACTTCTTTTTTGAGGAACCCTCTTTAAACAAACTTAAAATCAAATCCAGTCACATCTGCACCAATAGCTATAGTGTGAAAACGGCCGTCTCTACAGGAAGTAGGTCAGTTGAAATGGCCTCTGAACTGCGGTGGGGTGCTGTGTCTGTCGTCTATATTGTATTGCCTCGCCCTCCCATGGGTCAGTGTTTCTGCACAACAGATTCTTTAAGTGAGTTTGAGACCTGCTGCGATCAGCTAGAACATTCTGCACTGCAACAACAGCTTGTGTTCCCAAAACAGCACGTCTCACGCACACGCTTTCTCACTGACAGTAACCGTTACAGCCGTTAGCCGATTACCTGCCGGCTCTTTAATACTGCATTATGCCAGAGTCCGACTGAGATTTAGATTAGTTTGTTCAGTTTGATTTGTTTGTGCCAATAAGAGGTATTTACTAAAAGAACATCTCTCTGGAATGCTTGAAAATCAGTCCTGAATTCTTGTTTGTTTGTTTGTGGGTCATAGAGGAACGAGCCAGGATCTATTCTTCAGACAGCGATGAAGGTTCTGATGAAGACAAGGCCCAGCGGCTGATGAAGGCCAAGAGACTAGACAGTGATGAGGTGAAAATTTCAGTCCAAATAGACAGTTTGAGAATTAAAAACCTTAAAAAATGGAATGGTAATAACTAGGGCTGGGTTTTGACATAAATTTCACGATTCGATTCTCATTCACAAGCTTTCGATTCGATTCAATATCGATTAATTTCGATACATGTCAGGTACAGTACCAAATTTTCAAAGAAAAAAAATCTCAACTAATGCTGTAAAATATACATGAGAGTCAGTTGGTAATACATTTACTTTAATATTGAAGGTTAAAATTGACTGATTTGTTAAAAATTACACTTAATGAAGTTTTTAAAATAATAAAGTTACAATTACATACTAATATTTCTACTTCTATTCGTTTTTTTGAAATATAAACATAATGGTGGCTGTCATAAAAACTTGATGAATTTATTCAAACATTAAACATTGAAGAACAGTAAAATTTATAATGAATGCTATATGGTGCATATATTTAGCAAAATGCCCCTCTCTACAGTTTATTTTTCTATCTGACTAATGAGTTTATGGTCACCAAATATGTTTTTTCTGAGGTAAATGTGACATTGTTTACAAGACATATTGACGTCTTTGCGTGGAGGAAACACTGATTGAGCAATTACATGAGACAGGATACAGATTGTAAAGTTGTACTCTTTCTTTTAACTTACCTTCGGATGTTTAGTCATGTTTATTTTGTGCTGAAACTGGTCTTAATGTGGAGGAGATGATTAGTTCACGTGCGCCTCGCGCTGCTGCGTCTGCTGAACAGATGCGCTACAGCGATCTGTCACTCCATATTAAACCGCTCCAAAACGGCATTTATTGTTTAAATACAGCAATAGAATGGACAAAATTTGAAATCTGAGACTTTTTCATATTAAAAGTACCAAAGCACAATGCTTATTGCGATATATTGGATGGGAAGTGCTCTTCAATGTTCCGTCCATTAACTGAAAACAGGCTAGACTAATCGGTTCTTAGGATTTAAGAATCGATATCGTTCCGTAAAAATGAGAATCGATTAATATCGAGATATCGGTATTTTTTTACCCAGCCCTAGTAATAACGTCACAGCCATGAGCATAACAATGACTGCCCAGTTTTCAGCAGCCTTGGTTACAGATGGATATTTCCCATTCATTTTCTTCAGTGAAAAGATCTAAGCCTTGAATCAAACGAAACAGCTTTAAATTCTATCATTTCCTCACACACACACGTTGCTCCAAACCCATACGACTTCCGTTTATCTACAAAACACAAGATATTTTCAGTGTTCTCTCATCATTTTTGTCCATCCATTAAAGTCCATGCAACCAAAACTTTCCAAAAGACATTATAAAAGTTTGACAGATGAGAATGAGCCTCAGTGGTTTTTGAATTTCTGTTCGATCAATATTTATATGTGATGAAAAGCACATGTGATTTCAACCCTGGATGTTTTCAAAGCTAAAATAAATTGATCATGTATCTTCAGAAGACTGTATGAAGTTTTTATGACTTTGAGTTTTGAAGCTTTTTGAATATTTTGGTTTCGTGGACTTTCATTGGATGGACAGAAATTAAAATGATCTTTGTGTTCTGAAGATGAACAAGTCTTGTGGGTTTTGACTGACATAAGGGTGAGTGAATTATTACAGAATTTTCAGTTTTGGCTGAACTATACCTTGAAGATGAATCGCAACTTTAGATTATTTTGCCACTCTTATTACAAAGTCTCTATCACAAAGTCTTAAAGATACAGTAGCAAAAAAAAAAGTGTTTAATTCTGAGGCTCTGAGAGGCTTAAAATGGTCAAGAAAAGCTAAATTATGAATGATTTTGGTCGAAGACATCTTAACAACATAAACAGACTTCAGGATATTAATTTATGTTGGGTATTTATTTATCCTTTCTTTTAGGAGGGAGAGAACTCTGGAAAGCGGAAGGCAGAGGAAGATGAGGAATCTGCTGCCAAGAAACCCAAAAAATATGTCATCAGTGATGAGGAGGAGGAGGAGGAAGGGGAAAACGAGTGATGTTTTTGTTTGTTTGTTTTTTATTGTATTGTGATTGGATAATCACAGTAAAGTAGGTGTCTAATCCAGAAAATCAAACCTGCAGTTATGTTTGTATATTTTATAAAGTCGGAAAATGCTCATCATTGCAACACATCAATAAAGAGCAATAACCTTGATGTGGCCTGCTTGTGGATTATTAAATGTGTAGCTAAAAGATTATTAATTCATAATAAATTCACGTCTTAAATTCCTCCTTGGAAGTTTGACCTCTGTATTTGTCAGAACTGTCGGGAAAAAAAAGGTTATGTTAACAAAAAGGCCTCAATTAAATTCCTACACAGTTAAAAGTTGATTATGATTACATGTGCAGATGAATTTGAGCCGTACTTTTTATTTACGTCCTGGTAAAAAGATCAATCTAATTATAACCTGTTATTTATGAAGGCTGTTGGGTGAGAGAACATCCATCACAGGTGCAGTTTTATTATTGACATGGAGAGTGTCTGTTTGTGTTGGTGTGAGTTTTCTTTGCTGCTGAATCTTTTGGCGAGAGAGATTTGTAAGGTTTATGTACAGATCTCGCCCCTTGGCCCCAGAATGCCGCACACATACACACACTTTTACTTCCTGGAAGGTAATACAGGCCTTACTCTGCGTTTGTTCTCTTTTATTACTGCAGAGCTTCTGACGGGTCACCTCTCTACACCTGCAGACGCATTTGACCAGCTTGCTGTGTTTAGCTCTTTTTAGCTCTGTTTGCTGACATAAGTATCAGTATTATTATTTCTCAAATGTAGCATTATTTAACATAAGGTAGTAGAATTTGGACATGTACACCTGTCAAGAATATCAAAAATAATATTTTTCATAAAAGGAAAAAAAAGCATATTTCATTTTTTTGAATTGATATGATTTTGATTACAATATTATTTTCATTACATTAAAATAATAATAAATTGTATATGTTTTACCACAATAAAAACTACACAGAGCTTTAATCATAAGACTAAGTATTTAAATATATTACTAAGACGTTTAATTGGGAGATATAGAGTAACAAATGATATTTATATGCAATTTATGTAGTTTTCTTTCCTGTTATAAAGATCTCCGTTACATTACAAGCTATCAGAATTTCATCTTAATTTTTGGCCATATATATATTAGCAACTGCACCAAATTGCATATTTTTTACTCAGTTTAAAGGGTCATGAAACCCCCCGTTTCAGCACTGGTTAGTTCTCACCACAGTTGTAAAGGGGTTATATATGATTTCAATTTTTCCTTTCTCTTTGAAGTGTTACAAGCTCTTGGTGCATAAAGAAGATCTGTAAAGTTGCAAAGACTAAAGTCTCAAATCCAAAGAGATATTCTTTATAAAAGTTAAGAGTCAACCACGCCTACCTAAAACGACTCGTTCTAACACGCCCCCACATATCTACGTCACGATGTGGGAAGATTTGCATAACGCCGGCCAAATGTTCACGCAAAGAAAGAAGGTGTAACTTTTATTCTCGCTGTAGTATTGTTGCTGCCGCCGCCATGTCGTGAAGACGCTGTGTGTTTCGTTGTGAAAGCGAAACTTCTTTGTTTGGTCTTCCAAAAGAGGACGATATCGCTTCGTCATGCCTAGAGCTGATCCGTGCTGGTTGCTGAGGGAATACATCAACTTCCCTCTGTGGATCGCCGGATCGGCTTTCACCGTGGACGAAGCGGAGTCCAGCCCGGGGTCGTCACATGTGGTTGCCGCAACCCTGCCGGCCGCGCCATTCTCAAGCCCGCTGGCCTCCGCTCACTCTAGGCCACCGTGTGTGATGCTGTATTTCATTGTGAAAGCGAAACTACTTTGTTTGGCATTCCAAAAAAAGGACACGACTAGAAATCAGTGGTTAAGTTGTATTTACAACACTGTTCCAGAACAGTTCAACCCAAATATTCATTTGTGTGCAGCACATTTTATGGAGGACTGTTTCCTGATCCTGGAAAAGTAGACTACAATGCCGGCTGTTCTGACTCAAAGACTGTAAGTACGTTTTTTATATTTAAAGAATTTGCCACTGACGATTCAAACGCGAGTTTTGAGCAGTGTAGAGTAGCGCTTGTTGTTTGTCATTTCTCCGATCACAAATGCAGACATGGTTTTATGTTTACGAGGCGCGATGCAACGC
>NW_015635519.1:247064-265845 GCF_001515625.1 Sinocyclocheilus rhinocerous
CTCACCAAGTGAATGAATCGCGTTTGTGCTGAACTCTTATTACAAAGCAAAAACAAACAATCTTGGGCAATCCATGAACGTTTCTCTCAGTTATTTTGCGCGATGTCATCTCACAGTCTGAATGCTGTTGTGAATAATTAAGTGTAGCATCTTCTCATAGGATAAGAACACGCAGTCTCATGAATAATTTAATAGACACCAACGCATCATTGATGTACTATTAGTCCATTGCCACGTCACATATTGTGACGTCAACACAATGTAGATTTTAAACCCGGAAGATGAAAATAGCGCAAAAAAGCTTAAAATTAACCAGTTTTCTCCAACAGTTAAAATTATCGGATGCTAACATTGTCTTCTATGATGTGCCACACAAACACCTCTGCTAAAATCTCAGAAAAAGTAGTCTGGGGTTTCATGACCCTTTAAATATTTGATTAAAAAAACGGAGGTGTTATTTCCCTACTTGAGAATGAACTCCATGTTCTCCTATATCATATGAGCCATAAAAGCCTGATGTATCAAATATGATACTCAGCAAAAAACATATCTGCAGGTTAAATAAAGTGTTCCATTAATAAAATAAATAAATAAATAAACAATAATATTTCAGGCTTTACAGCGTTAATTGAAATGAACCTTAAAATAAGCTTTTCATTTTTTAAAATACCATTTTCTTGGTAATTAAATACAACCTAAAGATAAAATACCTTAGCAACCTCATATAAATGTCCTAGCAACCACCCACAACATCCTTGCATTATGGCGATTCATTTTTACCACTCACATTTTCTTAAGCAAAGTTAACATTCCAATTCTTTTTCTTTTTCTCTCATGTTCCCATTCTGTGTCCAGCAGAAGGTTCCTTAGGTGATTTAGCAGTCGTGATTGCGTAAATTACTTGTTATTCATTCCACAACACTCTCCTCCGTTCATCGGCACACAGAGGAATCCCCTTTTCATCTTCATTTTGCCTCAGGGTTGTACTGGCTCTAGTTATGAAATCAAATATCGCACACTGCGGCTGTCACACACACTCGTGTCCTTCTTCATCGGTAAATACACACACACACATTCTTCACAGATGCTGACGGAAGTGTTTTGTGTTGTACAGGTGTGTCTCATGTCTGTACAATCAATACAATCACACACACAATACAGCCTCAGTGAGTTACGTCACATACAATTATCATTTTACGAAAGCTGGACATACAGTAATAGTCTGTTTATGTTTGGTTCTACTCCAAAATGTGGTCTGTTGTGATTGCGGTGTGAAATGACTGTATCTACAAGACTGTTTAGCTGCTAGTGTGGAGAATCCTGCAGTGTGTCTGTGCGTGATTTATTACCTTCTTGGCTGACAGTAGCAGTGGGTGTTTCTCTCTCTCTTTCTTTCTCTCTCTCTCTCTCTCTGCAGTAGTGTTATGTAATGGTGTGGCAATGTTGGTAGGCCATGGACACAGACGGGGTGGGGTGGCTTCCAGACCTCTGCAGCATTTCCTCTGTCTCTTGTGGCCAGTGCTGCAGTTGTCGGCTGCGTTCAGAATGGAATTAGTTTACTGCATTCTGTGTAGTATATACTGTATACTGCTAAAAATACTGTGAAAGCGACAATGTGAGGGGGGGGGTTCAACAAGCTTGGCCCCCACTTTGTCCCCCCTAAATTTGGAATCATATCACAACAAACAATTTTGGGTGAAATGCGCAGTTTGTTCTATAAACTATATATATATATATATACATATATATATATATATAAAGAAGTACAGCACCAGCTGCTAAATTCAAATCTGCATTCGCTGGCTGGCACAAAGACACACACGTTTTTAAAGGGGTCCTATTATGCTCTTTTACAAAGTCTTGATTTTGTTTTGAGGGTGTACTAGAACAGGCTCTCATACTAGGTTGTTCGAAAAACACATTATTTTTCACTTATTTTACATTATTACAACACCTCTCCCCCCAGTCTTGCATGAACGGCTTGAATAGTATCACAAATCCCGGAAAATGTGCGTTGTAGTCCAAACGAGTCGTTCTTTGTAGTTTTTGAAAAGTGATTTCTGATAAATAAAATATCTCCTTTTGAAGTGGACTTTGATCTTTTTTGTGCTCAAACAGCAACATTACAGACTAACTAAAGTTGAAAAAGTGAAAAAGCATAATAGGACCCCTTTAAAGCACTGCGCATTATAACCAATCACACACGATTCTGTTCATACTCAATTTTTGAGCTTCTACATCATTATATAAGAATAAAATTCTTTTTGATTTCAGCTGTAATAAATTGACTATTGTTAAATTGACTATTATTAGTTTATCAAAGGCCTCAATAAACTTCATACATAAAGATGAAACAGAATGTCACCCTTTCCAAATATTCAAAACATTTCACGTAAACAGAGCAGCTTACGAAAATATATTTTAAAATTGAAATTATATAATATATGAATATATACAATATATATATAAATAAATAAAAAGGTCAAAATAAACAGTATTATTCTTTTTAGTTCCACTTTCTGAGTATATTTTGACTTCTCACTCCTCAAGGCTTGCTGTTATTATTCAAAAAATACTTGTAATGTTCTATACTTCTAATGTTTTTTCCTTTCCTGCACCTTGCTGATTTTGTGAAGTTGCACCAGAACAACTATACAATTTATAATAGAAATATATATTTGTATGCATGTATGTAAATATATATATATATATATATAAAATATTTTAAACTGCATTAATGATGTGATTTAAACTAACATTTTTAAACAAGCATATTTACTATGTTTTAAACATTATGTTTTAAACAGCATGCTTGTTAAACAATGTCTAGTACATTAGATAGATATGATTTTACTTTGCGGGATGTGTTAAATCACAGTAAAAAATTGGGACATTTCTGAGGACAAGTCCAACCGGGACAGGCCACCAAAAATGGAGACTGGCCCAGAAGAACAGGGACATCTGGTCACCCTAGAAAAAGATGTAAAAAAACAAAGAGCTCTATAAAACCTGGAGACAGCTAACCATTAGCATTCTCATTTATATAAACACCTGACGCAAGACTCCAAAAAAAAAAGTAATCATTTGAAATGTATCTTTGCTCATGGGTCCTCAATCAAACCAACTATCTGAACACAGCAGAAAGGGCTATATACTGTATACATTCTGTCAGAATATATGGTTGCTTTTGATTGGCCATCAATGATGCAAAGAAAAGATGCATTTTGCTCTTGTAATGACATCTAACAGCAAGGAATAACGGGGTCATGCTAACCAGCCAAACATCATTACAGGTTCATTAGAGTCTCTATGACCTGTAATGAATGGCTTGATTCAGAATAGCATATTAGCATACTACTCTTTCCATTACTGCCATATAAAGATGACATAGTAAGCTAGTATGCTATTCTGAGTTCACCAATGAGTCAGACAAGGAAGACTGGGAGACCCCAGGATCGCTCATCTACTAAATTTAACTCGAGGCTAACACACGATATACTTATGATCTCAATCCATTGTGGATTTTTTAAAGATTAACGGGAATATTTCAGGGTTATTATTGTTAACTAAAACCAAAACCATAAAAATATGTTCATTGCTTGAAAGAAAATAAACATTGACTGAAATACAAAAAAAAAGAAGAAGAAGAAATTTAAAAAGAAAATCGGCTAAAAACAAAACTTTGTATGCATTTCAGCTGTTTATTTAAACTACAGCGTTTTGGGGGCAGCAACCTTTTGAAAACGGATTTCAAAGTGCAAGTTTTTGAAAATGATACTATTACAGTCTCCGTATAAACTACAAATATGTGATATATGTGAAAACGCTGATGTCATGTGCACGCATGTTCAGTTTATAGGCATTTGCGCAGAAACATATTTCCTTACAAAGTGGAATCGCCAACTACTGACCTGCATGGCATGCATAATACAACGTTTTTAGTCGTTTTAGTAGATCTGCGTGAGCAGGGATCATTTTGACAACATTGTTGTCTATACATGAAACTTTTCAAAAACATAAAGGAATCTTTTTTTAGTTAATGTAGGTTGTTTTCATGTAAACATACCCTTAAATTTGTTTCATTACAGCTATTTGCCAAGGCAGCATTTCCCATTTTTCGTTAAGTTGAAGTACTAAAATAACTAAAACTCAATAAAAACAATATACACATAAAAAAAAAATAAAATTTATAAAATTGACAAAATCAGACACCGCAATTACTAAAACTTCAATATTAAAAAAGAACAAAATGTTAACAAAATGTATTATTAATTATTTTACACTATTATTACAATTATTATTTTTGTATTAATCAAATTTCTGTCTGTACCTGGGCCATTAGAAATATTTACTTTAACTGAATCAAATTAATCCACAATCCACTTGGAATGAAACTGGGGTCATTTAATGCACTTGAATCAACTCTTTTAAAATGCTTATATTGTCTGGTTATATGCCTTGATTATGATTTGATGAATTTCTGCTGCCACAGTGACTAGTAAATGTACACAAACATCACTTAATTAAAATTATATTTACTGCCTGCTTTCTGTGGGTGGCAATAAAAGTTGTTTTAGGCAGGCAAATTGCCTTGACTTTCGTGAACACGGTACAATCTATATAAAGTTTAATTTGCAGTGGTGTGTATTGAAAAAATGACTTAATATGCCTGATGTAGCTCTTAAAGCACTATGACTTGGTTAAGTTGTGCCGTGGGTGGTTTGTGAATTAGATGGAGGTTTTTGGCTAAAATACAGACTAAAGTGTCTCAACTGTGTAATGAATTCAGCCCCGAATGTATTCTCAGGCCTATAATTTGGCCCACAGACTAATTAGTGCTTGAACTTAATGAACTCAAACTGAACTGTATATTGATTTTATAGTTCCCCAGCTTCCTCCCTAAGCCACAAAACTTGGCATCTTTTGATTGTAATTTTTGTGTACAAAGAGAGAAAAAGGCCATTACTTTGCTTTTGAGTATATAGTTCTCCTTCATGATTATTTATATGTATTTGCTTTACCTTTTTTTCCCCCCCCCTTCAAATGAATATAATTGGACCTGGTCTCTTGTATCATGGTAGCTATTAGAGCTTTCCATACCAGTAATTCGCAGTAGTTCTCTGCTGCCAGGCTTTCTTGGAAAGTCATATGAGCTCTGTATAGACGCACAAGTGTTCCTCATCTGTCTTGTTTTCCCTGTGTTCACCCTCAAGCTTCTGGGGAAAGCATAATAAGAGCCTATTAATGCTGGAAACATCTCACTGTCATGGGTTGTCTGCTGCATTCTATTCAAAGTCGGATATGGAATAATCATACTTCATATCGCCTTCCGACCATAAAAGTGTTCCATTAACTGACAGCTGGAAGATAATACTATGAAGAAACAAAATCGCCATTCTGTTGCTAGATTTGTAGCAATCAAACTGATATATTAAATCACTATGTTAATCATTATATCATGCTTTATTTTGATGTGACAAAACATGTAAAGTACTTGATTTTAATTTTAACTGTAGTGTTTTTTCCCCCCGATATTACATTTAAATGTACTAAATTGCAACTTCATTATTACATGTGTAATTGCAAATATATTGCATGGCACAAGTTTCAATAGAAGTGACATTAAAGTATACAGGTGCATCTCAATAAATTAGAATGTCGTGGAAAAGTTCATTTATTTCAGTATTGAGATGCACCTGTAGTTTGATCTAAGTATTTTTTTTAAGTGTGTTATTTCAGTTATTTTTCATTGAATTTATTTTCAATTTTTTTACAATTATCAATTATTCTTTTTAAATTATGCTAAATTCACAAGGGAAACTATTGGCCGTTGATGTATTTTGGATTCCCACTGTACTTTGAACATTAACACATTTTGACGGTTGAAAGGTAATAATCTTGTGGAGAACTGAGTTCAAAAGATGATCAAGCTACAGTGTGCAATCTGTGAAGCACCTGTGTATCTGATTGTATTTTATGGTTTTATTAACATGACCTGTGTAAATCAGGTATAAAATAGGTGTAAAACATATCATGGAGAGGTTACTCACAGCACCTTTAATTACTGCTGAGAAGTGTGTAGTCCAGACCAGTGCAAGATAAGAGACTGCCGGGCTTTTGTTTGATTGCACTTTCTCTGCTCTTAAAACTGTGCAGCCTCTAACCTTATTAAAATAACTATTATCTTATCAATTTTTCCCCTCTTTATGCATTTCGGGTCTGGCTGTAAAAGGTCAGAGTCTACCCATTGCAACAAAAAAGAGGCACTATCATAAGGTCCCACACCAGTTGGCTTAAGCTTGGTGTCTATAAAGTCGCTGAGTTCAGAGGGTTACTATTCAAGGACAGCATCATCTAATGTGCGTCAGAGCCTGCACAGAGCCAGATACTTAATAAAACTGACTTATCAGACGATAGCTTTACCTGGTGGGTCACTTGTGGTTAATGTTTTCAGGGAAACGGGCGTCACATCATATGACCTGTGCTTGCATCAAACGATTCTAGACAGGATTAACTTAATTAGTGTATTAATTGTCCAATTAGGTCAAATTAATTTATCAGCCATTGATGTTTTTTACTAGCCAAGGTGAAACATGGTTTAAAAGAAAATGTTCCTATGAGAACAGTCCATAGTGACACATTTGTGGAATATTCCTCACATTAAACCGTCAAAAAAAAAAAAATCTCCCCACTTTAAAACAAGTCATCAGGTTTTTGTAAAACAAGTCTTTTACTCTGTAAAAAAGAAAAATTCAAAGTTGTAAATAAAACAAAAATTGGAGCATCTTTTACAAGAAAATGCTGTTTCAGTATATTTTTATTTGAAGATTTCATGCTATTTGCTATTTCTTTGTAATTATTTGTGAAATATACTAGCAATTTCTAAAAAAAAAAAAAAAAGAATTCAGTGTAGATTTCTGGAGAAAAAAATAATAGGCTTCCAAAAGAACACTCTAGGTTTCCAATGAAGACAGACATAAGAAGCTGCACAAGTTGCGACAGATGTTTTGATTCACAAACATACTTACAGTACATTAGGATCAGACTGTCAGTCTTACAGTTCATTTTAAGCCATCTTATATTGATCTACTTGAAACTTACTTACATTAGGCACCTGGCGAGAGTTTATTTTGAACACTGTCTTAAAGGGATAGTTCACCCAAAAATGAACATTCTGTCATCAACTCACCTTCATGTTGTTCCAATCCTGTATGACTTGCATAAGTGGAAAACAAAAAATAAAGAAACCAAATAACACTGACGTACTTCCATATGGCTAAAAAGCACTTAAGTATCTCTCAAAATATCTTCTTTTGTGTTCCACAGAAGAAAGTCATACAGTTTTGGAAACACATAAGGTGGAGTAAATGATGACAGAATATTCAGATTGGGTGAACGATTTCATTAAAAATCTGAAATAGTTTGCTTTCTCAGATGCCAGTTTGGGAATTGCTCAAAACTTGTTCTTTCATAGCTCAGCAGACATAGCTAAGGAGAATTTGGATTTGGAAGGATTTGGAAGAGTTTGATTGCAGCCTTCACTCTTTGCATTAAATTGGAGGACGGTTTGAGACACTCTAGAGGAAATGACTGGGGTTCTTCCCTGGAGAAAAATCTGAGAAGCAGTAGGCGAAAGCCAAGCCTGGGATGGATCTAGAAAATTATTTATGGGATGGCAAGGGGTGGCATGACGACTATGAGAAGTGGCAACACCAAAGCAACTGTCCATGCAAAGAACATAGAACATGCATAGAATCATGCCCTGACTTACTCATTCATGTTCATAAACCTGTGATACAGCTGCATTTACACAGATGAACCAGTGTAAGTAAATAACTTGGAATCTGTTTATCATTTATTATTAAGGCAATAAACAGGTAAAACACTGTTTTTCATGCACTGGACAATTTTGGGAATTTGGGATATTTGGCTTTTCGTAATGTTGTTTCAGACTAGTAGAAACAAAACATCTAAAATACACTTTTAAAGGGATGATTCACCCAAAAATGAAAAATACCCCACAATTTACTCACCCACAAGCCGTCCTAGGCATATGACTTCCTTCTTTCAGACAAATACAATCAGAGTTATATTAAAAAATGCCCTGGCTCTACCAAGCTTTATAATGGCAGTGAATGGGTGTTGAGATTTAATAGTACAATCCCGCCAAATTGGCTAGTGATTTGACAGCGTTACCCGCCACAGCTGATTTTAACCGCATTTGACGGGTTGGCAGGTGTTAATTTCAAACCCTGTTTATAATGGCAGTGGGAGTACAAAACGAGGATACGAAAAGAAAATTTTGGAGGATTTCGAGACTGGTTTTCCTTCGCTATAAGCAAAACTTGGTTCTCGCGAGCTTACTCTTTGCCTATGTCCTACGTCATCCACTGGGCGCACTCTCTCGTAAACATGCATATGACATTTAGCAGAAGCTAAAGATTACAGCTTATACAGTTTTAAATAGGGATATATTTCTTACACAAATGCATTGCTTCTCTTCAGAAGGCCTTTATTAACTCCCCAGAGCCGTGTGGAGTACATTTTGTGATGCACTTTTTGGCCTTCAAAATTTCAAAAGTGTGAAATAGCCAGGACATTTTTTGATATAACTCCGATTGTATTTGTCTGAAAGAAGAAAGTAATATACACCTAGGATGGCTTGAGGGTGAGGAAATCATGGGGTGATTTTTATTTTTGTGTGAACTACCCCTTTAAGTAGCAAAAATACACAAAACTACATACAACTGCTTTAACTAAAAATATATTCAAGATACATTTTCTGAAAACAAGGCTTGCTTTAATAGATTTTTTTTCCCTCTTAAATGAAAAAATGGTTCAGAATATGCTGACAAACATTCACAGGGTAGTTCATAACCTACAGATCTGTGGAATCTCGGACTTAGCTGTGATCAGCACCCTGACAGAACCATTATTTTGAGTCAAACAGCAAGAGACACATATCAGCACTCTTTCCCTGTGTCCATTGCTCTGTCTCTCTCAAACTCACGTCCGACTTAAGTAATAGGAGAAACATAAAGAGAAAATTACACAAGAATCAGGTTGTGAAGCTTCTCTGTTTGTTCACACGGAAAAAAAGAGAGATGTGCCATTTTCCCATGCAGCCGTGAGATCAGCACAACATCCATCCGATCAGCCAGATAATAGACTCAATGTCCAAATAAGAACATAACGATGGTACAGATGTCTGTGATAAGCCTTGATAATGTGTTTTTACACCTATCTCAATCAATCTGCACCATAATCATGCATGATAATTGAAATGAGACAGGGTCATTTATGACGCATTTAGTAGCTGCGCTTGTCCTTGTAGCTGCAGTTCCTGATTTACTCTGATGTGGTAGCAGCTTTCTTTTATATAGAGAGCATGAGTCAGTTGTACCTCTGCTACTGGCAGCCAAGGACTTGAGAATTTGACAATTGAAACTGACTGATGCACAAAGCGCTAGCTTTTTCTGTTTCTCTTTCATTTTATTTCATTCATGTTTTTATCATTTTAGTTGCTTTTCTCTTCAGTTTTCTGTGACTCATTGTGTTTATAGCTGGTTTGTGTTAAAAATTATAATCTCAGGGTTGTTGTCTGCCTCCTTGGAATATACACTGAACAAAATTATAAACGCAACACTTTTGTTTTTGCCCCCATTTTTCATGAGCTGAGCTCAAAGATCTAAGACTTTTTCTATGTACACAAAAGGCCTATTTCTCTCAAATATTGTTCACAAATCTGTCTAAATCTGTGTTAGTGAGCACTTCTCCTTTGCCAAGACAATCCATCCACCTCACAGGTGTGGCATATCAAGAAGCTGATTAGACAGCATGATTATTGCACAGGTCTGCCTTAGGCTGGCCACAATAAAAGACCACAGGTGTGGCATATCAAGATGCTGATTAGACAGCATTATTATTGCACAGGTGTGCCTTAGGCTCACATTTTAGAGTGGCCTTTTATTGTGGCCAGTTTAAGGCACACCTGTGCAATAATCATTCTGTCTAATCAGCATCTTGATATGCCTCACCTGTGAGGTGGATGGATTATCTTGGCAAAGGAGAAGTGCTCACTAACACAGATTTAGACAGATTTGTGAACAATATTTGAGAGAAATAGGCCTTTTGTGTACATAGAAACAGTCTTAGATCTTTGAGTTCAGCTCATGAAAAATGGGGGCAAAAACAAAAGTGTTGCGTTTATAATTTTGTTCAGTGTATGTCCCAACCAGCTTTCAAATAAAACCTACTCCCTTGGGATAGCATACCTCAGATAATTCAATGTTGGGAGAATATGATGAGAAATATATGAAATATATTGAAATCTATGACTGCAAACTTTGGTAAATTTGAACACAGTTTGAGACGTTGATATTGCTTTTAAATTTACAAAGGATTGTGTACTATGCATTTTAGAAGATTAATCATTTAAATCTGAACATTTGTAAGACAATGAGTCATGCAGTTAAAGCATTTTGTCAGTGTAAACATGTTATGCATTATGCATCAGTTATCCATTCAAAGTTACATAATACAAGACTGAAAGTCACAAACACCTGAAAATTTAATGTATTCTCACAAACCCCCTCCAGAACAATAGCTTTGGTTGTTACTCACAGAAAATGTTGATTTGCCCTTACTCTCCTTGGTGTGTTCTTGAGAGTTGGTGAGAGAAGCAGCAGTGTTCAATTTGTGAACAAATCACACTTTTTAGTGAAATCTTTTCAGGGAATCAGTTGATCTGGAATAAATCTGGTCTGATTGAATTTTCACAAATGTATTCCTTCAATACCTATAAAGGTTACAGCCATCTGGTGAGAAAATCTCCTAGACCATTTATATTATACACGATACTGTTTTAAATTAGATAGGAACCAATGGACCAAGGTTTGTATTATCCCGACTTGGCCATGAGAAAAGATGACAGCATGCAGGTCACATGCAATGGCAACTGCCATTGGGTTAAATAGGAATAGAAAGTTTTATCCAAATCACACACACACTCGTGCACTCAGGTTTCACCAGTCCATTGTAGGCTTAATAATCCAGATGATTTATTAAACTCACAGTAAAATACACACCAGATAAAATGTCGGTCAGCACCATTTCAGTTGCATTTGTGTGTTTATCTAAAAGGTATTTAATGGAGTAATCTGCCCCCTCTTTTCTGCCGCTAGGGACATCTGTAATCAGAAGCAGCTTTTAACACTAACATAACTAATTTCCAACACATTGGCCCTTGCAGAATAAGAGCTGATGACAGGCTGGTTGGGCTGAACAGAGCCTTCTATTGTAGCTCTGAGCCTGAATTCAGATCTCTATCATAACATGCAGCTGACCTTCTGCTCGACATTAATCTCACATTCAACATGAAACTGCACCTTAGGCAGTTTAAAGGGCTGCTTTAGTATTTTTAACACTTAAAGGAAACTTTCCCGCATCTTTGTAATTTGACTCATTTTAAACATCATCAGATCTATGCATAACCTTCACTTAGTTTCACAGACTTTTACAAATCTAAACGATGCAATAAAAGTTAGAGGTTATAGAATATGCTTACTGAAAATGATAAGTTATGGAAATAGAAGAGACACTCCTATTATACACTTAATAGAGCATCCAGAGAAGACAGAACAGACAGCTTTCTGGTAAGCTTAATGTAGTAATGCGTTACAATATTTGAGGCTGATTACACTGCAGTCGTTCACTTCAATGAGAGTAGAAGCATGTTGCATTAAAAGTAGTAAATGAGCATCCAATAACAAATGCAGAAATCGCTAACTAGAACTAGCATGGAGGCTCAGTGGGTAGCACTATTTTCTCACAGTGAGAAGGTCACCGGTTCAAATCCTAGCTGAGCCAGGAGGCATGTGAGGAGTTTGCATGTTTGCCCCTGTTGGTGTAGGTTTCCTTTGGGTGCTCTGGTTTCTCCCTCATCTAAAAACAAGGAGTTGAACTGGAAACACTTACTTGCCCATAGTTATGAGTGAGAGTATGTATCATCCCTCATCTATTCAGTGGTGTGTTTCCAAAAGCAACTATGGTCGCAAGTTCTGTCATTACCAACAGAGTTCAACGGAACTTGCGAACATAGTTTGTTAACAATGCTTTAAGAAAACACACACCAGAATGTTTCCTTGCCTTTGGCTCGAGATGTTGGGATGGGCTTCAGCATCCCTGTGACCCTACATAGTCCATATCCACATCAGTTATAAGCCATACCAAGTCCATATCAGTTATAAACTATTGTTACTTATTAATAAAGCTCTAAATGGCCTAGCTTCTTAGTACTTAAAAGATCTATGCAATAATCTGTCACTCATTAAGGTGAAAGACCACTAAAGTCCCAAAAGGATGTACAGCCTTTTCCTATATGGCTCCTAGACTTTGATTGCACCTTCCTTGTAATGTTTGGGACTTGGACACACTCTATCAGTTTAAGTCTAGACTAAAGATCCATCTCCTTAGCTACTAGGCATACACCTAACATATCACTTATACGAACATTCTCTCAGTTGTTTTTGACTTTCGACACCCATTAGATCTTGTGTCACTTGAATCCGGTTCCTTTCAAGAATTTAATCCCTCTCCCTCATTCCGGAGATGGTGATCAAACACTGGGGATGGGAAGAGTGGGCACATACAACCTGCCCACTAGTCCCTGCCAACTGCCTACACAGTTGATTAAGAGGCTGTGAAGGGGGAGATATCCCATAGGAAAAATGTATTGCTCATTGGTTGCTTTTCCTAAGCTCAGGAGACTTAGATGAGATTCTCATATATCTCTCATTTTAGTACCAACAGCATTTCAGATGTTTCTCCTAAAATTCAATTTAATAAATCAAATTCATAATTCAACCCACTAGTGCTATTTATTTCTGTCCCTGGAGGGCCACGACTCAAAGAATTTAGTTCCAATCCTAATTAAACACATCCGCAACAGCTAATCAAGGTCTTTCGGATTAATTGATTATTACATGCAGTTGTGTTTAAATTAAGGTTATAACTGAACTCTGTAGGTCATGGCCCTTCAGCAACTAGATCCTAAATGATGGCTTACCTGTACATTCCGCTGATAGTGGAACATCTGTGGACCAATGTGACCTGCAGATGGATGGATTCAAAAAGGTGCTATGCAAGGTGGTATCTGAGGATATCCTGGGACCTTGTGATGAGGTGTAACTTTTGGGATCAGAGAGGTACATCAAACTGGATATATTTCTTTCAAGTTGTTGCTCAGAAGAACAGCTTTTGGGTGTCCTCAGCATCATTAAAAAAGAAGCATGGGACTATCCCTTCAAAGACATGCTTCAAGCAGTAAGTAGATTAGCCATTTTAAGTCTTGAGGATATTACAGCTGGGAAAAATCAAAGAGTTTCACAGCCCTTGGTCAAGTCCTGTTGTCAGTGTCCCAAAGATAGCATTTTCCGATTTTGTGACGATTTAAAAGGTATGAGTAAATGAACTCAATGAGCAATTAATCATTGCTCGGGATGCATTGGGCACCAATCCCATTCCTACATAAGATGGATATCATCCTTAGACTCTATCAATCATACGCCTAATGAAGAAACATGAAAAATCATTAAAGGGATAATTCACCCAAAAATGAAATTTCTGTCATTAATTACTCACCCTCATATCGTTCCAAACCCGTAAGACATTCGTTCATCTGCGGAACACAAATTAAGATATTTTTGATGAAATCCGAAAGCTTTCTGACCCTGCATAGACAGCAACACAACTACCATGTTCAAGGCCCAGAAAAGTAGTAAGAACATCGTTAAAATAGCCCATGTGACATCATGATGTCTTACTACAATGGAAAGCCAAAGACACTAATTCAATGATAATACGGTGGTTTCCAGAACTACTACTTTACTGTTTAGCGGTAAAGACAGCTAAAGACAAAGTGGATGAACTCTAACTCAGGTTTTCCAAAAGGTCTGGTCTGCTAAATTTATCACTCTTGGGTAAAACTCCTTCATACCGTTGTAGACTGTAACTATGACTGAACCATTTATTTGCCTTCTGTGTTTAAAAGTCAGTTAGGTTTGTATTTAAATGCAGTTCTCTAAGAAAAGACACTCTACAACAGGTAAAAATGTTTGACTTGTATCAGGTACAAGTTGAACTGTTTTCATTAAAAATATTATGAAGTTAGCCAGATTTATTCTGAAACGTTGGATGTGCTAGCACCAAATGCTGTTACCCAAATTAACCCTTTATACTCAATGCTCTTTCACTCTTGCCATTTCAGTTTCACACCATCTGCCATTTAGCCACCCCCTCATTATCTGTCTCTCTCTCTGTCTGTCCTTATGGAGCACCCTTCCAAGCAAACACCAGAGCAGCTATAAATAGAAGCAGGCTTTTAGAGGCCTTATTTTCTCTCTATGTCTCTCTGCTTTCCTTTCTCTCTATTTGATGTTGCTTCATAGATAGCAGGTGGAATAAATAGCTCTCTTCCATCCCCCTCTATTGAGTTTTCCACCCCGAATGGATCACACTGCTCCTAAATGATACAATATCTGTCTGTGACCTGATAACTCATGCATTTCAGAGGAAGTTTTAACATCCATGCCTGTTTCAGAGTGAGGCACAGGCAGTGTGGAATGTTTTCAATAGAAACTCTGATGATTGATAGAATGATAATGTATTCAAGGCAAATTTCAGCATACTTTTGTATGTGTATTCTGCATCGTATAAGCTAGTATTCCATTGTGAACATCCATAGCATCTACTTGGATTGAGTAGATTTTTCAACACCAATAGTGTGTAATTTTGAAGAAAGGTCTCAGTGGGTGTGTTGCGTGACTGGGTGTCCAAGTGTGTGTGTGCGCTTGTGTTTTACTGGTGTTATTTTTGATGTTGCTATCAAACTCCTTTAAATATCAGTTCCTAGTTTTATGTAACTGGTCAGCAATGAACTGTGACTAAACTACAGCTCAGGCCCATTACAACCCACACTGGATAACACCACACTATATGTATGCATAAAAACCGCTAGCTATCTAGCAGGCCAGTGTATCCCTGTAAGCACTGTATGTAATACAGAACATATGAAAGGTAGGTTTCTTGAAGCATCTTGGAGACGTTGCCACAGTTCTTCTGGATTTAGTCTGTCTCAGTTTGTCCTGTTTCTTCATGTCATTCCAGACAGACTGGATGATGATGAGATCAGATCTCTGTGTGCAGCACTGGCTGTTGTCAGACTCCTCGTGCAAACAAAAATCTCACTGGATTATTACAATTAATGACTAAATGAATGTTTGGAAATGTTTTTTCATATTTAAAAAACATTTTTTATAGGGTCAATGCAGATTTTTCTTAGTGTGCATGATTCAGTGCTATACATTATTAAAAAAAAACTAAACAAAAACAAATCTGCTGTCAGAATGTAAACGTTCTCTGCCTCTAAAACAACTTTCCTTTATGTCTGACATCACCGAGTCCTTTTATTATCCAGCCCCTCCCCTTTTTACTAGCCAATCAATTCCTGATGAACATTCCACCTTACAAACAGCAATGCTGTTTCACCTAAAATACTGTATGTCACGTTACTGAAATAAAATGGATTGTGCATGCCATTTCATTTTGGCTACAAAGAACTACTCCAAGCATCATGCAACAGCATCCTGCATGCAACTGAAGTGTGCATAGGTTTCATTTGTTATGTACAAGATTGGTGTGTTTCTCAAGTGGGTGAGAAAAATCTTGCTTCGCTGCCCACAGATGTATCCGAGACAGAGACAGAAAGAGAAAGACAGAGGCAGACAGATAAACATAGAGCGTGGGAAGAATGTCTCAGGGTACGGAGGCGGCCCCTGCAGAGCACCTGATCACACACACACACACACACACACACACCTTTGTTTCTGTGAATTGTTGGGACTTTCCACAGACTTATATTACTTTTATACGGACCAAACAATATTTTCTATCCCCTTACCCTAATCCTACCCATTACAGAAAACCTGTTTGCATGTTACACTTTCAGATAAACATCATTTACTATTTTTAATCATTTTTTCCCCTTGTGGGGACTGCAGGCCTTTTAAAAAAATTTCAGGTTTTACTATCCTTATGAGGACATTTGGTCCCCACAATGTAGCATAAACAAGTACACACACACACACACACACACACACACACTTCATCCCAGCAGACTCCACAAAGAACACTCAACAGAAACACAACAAAGCACTTAAACACACTCATTATTCCAACAGGCCTTACGCAGAACATACGTATAAAAACACACGGGACAGAACACACTCAAACCCAAAAGACCAATTCGGCTGACCTTGAGAATAAGAAAAGTGGCGTCTTATACTCAGGGGGTAAAGCAGGAGAAAAAGCTCTGTTTGTTTGTTCTCTTTAATTAACAGGAGATGGTTGTTAAGCCCTATTCGGATGGGACTGGTTTTACCTGAGGAGGGCATATACATTTGTGTTTCACAGACGTACTTTGTTATTTTAATCCCATCTGATTTGAACCCATCTGTGTTTACTCACACAACATTGCTTAATCTTACGGATCAAATTACATACTGTGTTTGTGAAACCTGCTCTAAAGCACTATAAGGATGATAATTGTTTTTGAAGGTGGCGTATGTAAAAGAAAATCTGCTTTGTGAAATGTTCAAAATTAATTTTGGATTAATTAAGTTAGATTTGGGTAGGAATTAAATTGCGACAAAAAAAATTGCAAAAAAAGTAATTCGGCTCAGAATTTACTTACTAGAAAAACACTATGTTTTCAGGCACCTATTTTTTGTGAATTTTGGGATATTGCATCAGTAATGCTGGATAGAAATGCCAAGATGTGCCTAAATTCTAAAAATGTAATTTTGCATTAGTTGAATTGGATGGAAACATGACATTTCTGAACCAAATGGCATTGAATAATTTAAATGTCCTCATTAAAAAACTAATACAGACTTATTATTTTTATACCTTTTTATATTGATGACCATAACGCTCAATGGTCGCAGTCCAATCCAAATTCTCCACATAAAGTTCCCTGTTAATTATAAAAATGTATTTAATTATAGTTAACTTATTTATTTTTATGAATTTGTTTTACAAAACTAAACCAAACGCTTTAGTTTTTTTGTTTTAATCTCAAATAACCTGTGTTTAATAAATAAATAAAGCCTGTGATTTCGATTATTACTAAGTCTTAAAGTTACTACACCCTCAGCAAACTCCTTCAGCCATATAAACACCATTTCATTGATCATGAACAAGTCAATTATGACTGTTTTGGGCACAATAATCTTTGTTATCTTTAATAGCAATAGATCGTTATTAGCAATACATTTATTTAAGCTTCTTTCAAAGCCGCTGACTTACACAACACTTGTCCTTATGTCGGGCTGACACAGTCTTTCACTTGAGCTCATGCCTCTAGCAGTTTCTGCGTCTGATCTTCAAGCTCCATGACTTTTGCAGACACGGAAACTGTCTAGTGTCCCGGGTGTCTCTGAGCTTCACACTGAGACACAACATCACTGACTCACTGATTTCTCAGCTGGTGTCATCATACTCTGTCTAACTGTGCAGTGTTTTGGTCTCTAGAAGGACAGTGAGGGAATCACATACAGCACCTATGCTTTTCCTTTAAATCTGAGAGGCATTCTGGGGGATTTCCTTCCTTGAGCTCTTGTTTTTGTGTGCCTAGGAATCAAAAACTCCCATTTTTTAAATTTCTATTCAGTTCATGCCTTTATTTAAAGCTATATTTATTATTATTATTATTATTATATCAACATGACATGAAAAAATAGACTGAAAAATCAATATTTTTGTGAGTTTCATATTTTGATACATCATGCTTTTATGGCTTATATTGTATGATATAGGAGAATATGGAGGTTGATACCAACATTTTAACATGATTTTTCTAAAACAAATTATGTACCAGTGATCAAGTAAACCTAAGTAGCTTCAGTTTAGTACATTTTCATCTTATATTAATAAAAAACTAAAAAAAAAAAAATATTACTAACATATACTGTAATATATAATATATTATAATATCATATTAATTTACTTTAAAAATCAATTAATTTAAAAATCAGTATAGATTTCATAACAAAAGTCATGTATACCACGACATTTATACTCAAAGTATAATTTAAAAGTATAAACTATCAATCAGACAACAAAAGGCATGCATAAAAAGCATGTCTAAAATTGTGTATTTGATCATGTCGATAATTGAGAGACCATAGAAATGTGTGTATCAAATTTGATACAGTAGACTTATAAGGTCAACCAGAAGCTGCTGAATAAAGAATATTACCAAATACAAAAGTTCTAATTGAAACCACAGTGGTTTTAAAGCCAGAGCACAAAGAACATATTTTTGAATTCCAGCAGACTTTTTATTCTCTGTTTTAGAACATATTGGAGATTTAAAGAATCCTTAAAGAACATCAGAAGTTCGAAAACAACAACAACAACAACAACAAAAAACTCAAGGTAAAGTCCCCATGAAATCAAAATTAAAGTTTTTTGGGTGTTAGTATCACTATGTTAGTCTTAAGGTTATCTATAAGGCAGTGTGCTCCAAAACAGTGACAAAATTCGCATTTAGAAGATATAAGCATTCAAAGCTTGCAGTTCGTCACTTCCGCCAAAACGGCTCAACGATTTTTTTGACGTCACATCGTACTTCAGCTTCTCATGGCACGTAGTGCACTATATAGTGGACAGGGAACGATTCAAACAGTGTAAATATGCTTTCCATTGAGGAAAAAAAGAAGTC
>NW_015635519.1:266027-269571 GCF_001515625.1 Sinocyclocheilus rhinocerous
AACGCTATTGGCTATTTTAAAAAGGGGCGGGGCTGCTTGATATGTCCCGCCCTGTCTTCCTGTTTCAGTTAAAATGACGTCAACACAGAGTAACGCTGCGTGTTTCTAAGCATTTCAGGGGACCTTTAAATATGTATAACCACAAACACCAACTAAGAGATGAAAGAAGGTCTACACCTAGATGTAGAAAAGAGTGTGTGCACTGACACTGACAGTGTATCACACTGGCTCGTACTCCAGGAAATATATTAAATGCATTTTCAGCCTTTTTGCTGTGGTGAGGTGATGTTGTGTAGGTTATGATTGAACCCCCATGAATATCCTGTGCCCTGTATGTCTTGTTGTGTTAAACTTGTCATCTTTTCTGCCAGCACATCATGTGTTTGTTTCAACCTATGCCACAGTGATGTCTGCCCACGTCCTCACTTTAACTGAAATCTGTATAACAATGAAGTAGTTCTTCAGGGTAAACTTCTTCTCAAATTCCCCAGGACTGTTAAGGCAGTGTTGAGGGAAATTCTGCATGTTTCCATTTCCAGAACTGACTATCCATTCTTTGAATTTCACAGTGTGACTACCACTAACCCCATTAGACTGGATCTTGTTATCTACGGCCTACTTGGCCTTCTACTTGGATGAAACAGACACTCTTCCAAGCTTCTTCTCAGAAGCCAGACACATTCCGTCCCTGCATCCATTCTCGTTCTACTTGGCTGTTTTAATAATCAGTGTGGTGATTCCAAATAAAACATCAAAACTGGCTTGTGATCTTTTCAAGACCTCATAGCTTACAGCACTTTTCCAATGTTCCTTGTTTGTAATTTTGAGAATAAACTTCAAATGCTTAAAAAGTAACCTGCAGCCACCAAGTGATATCCTTTGATTCTCTGCCTCTCTTTTTTTCTACTGTTATATATCCAAAGTCTACAGGAGCGATCCCATGAGATTTTAAAATAGGCCACATAACCAAACAGCACCCTTTGATGTAAAAAGAAAAAAAGTATTGCTGCACTCTTTTGTGACCAGAGATTTGCAATATTCTTGTCAACAAATGTCATCCATTCTTATGGGTAATAATGTGCGTGTATTGCAAAATCAGAAGGTTATTATGCCCATAATACCATTTTGGACGTCATGCTGTACAACAATATAAAACCATTGGTCAGATCAAACAATGGTGCAACAGCCTTCAAAGTTTCCTAGAAGTGTGCTTCAAATGACGCCATCACACCCAGAAGTCTACAGTTTAGTGATGAGTTATGAGACAAGAGTTATGCAACTTTTTCAAAGAGTGTTGTTGCTGAAAACAACCTCTGATAGAGGTCACCTAACAGCCCAATCCTGGTCATTTCTTTGAATGATTACAATCTGTGTGAATCAGGGGAAATTTTATTCTAGGTTATTACATAAGCACTTTCATATGAGAGCCAGAACAACGTCTGTATCGGACATACACTGTTACATCACATATGAAACAATCAACCTCAGATCATCTGGAATGACACAACCATGTTAAACGGATATAGGAAAACAATTGTATTTGACTTCAGCTGCATTCATACATTACATACGTGGGTTCAAAAATACAATTCAACATTAAATACACGGAAAAACTGCTTTGACAAAAAAGTAATTAAAATGACTAAGTGAAAAATTTAAACCGTGAGCAATGATGAGAATAATTTTTATGCAAAAATAAAAGGGAAAACAGATATTGTTATTATTCTGTCATATGTTATTAATATTGATATGTTATTAATATGTTATTAATATGTCATACAAACACATGTTTGGGGTAAGTAATTTTTAAGAGATTAATATTTAGCAATGATGAATTAAATTAATCAGACTTCTACATTTTTTCCACCAAAAATACATAAATAAAAGAAATATTTCCAATAAATGCTGTTCTTTTGAACTTTCTGCAACAAAGAATCCTGCAACAAAGAATCGTTTGTTCTATGAAAGAAAGAATCACAAAAATATTAAACCATTAAAAATAAATAAATAAACGGTTTTCAATACGGACAATAAAAAAATATTTCTTGAGCACCATATCAGCATATTAGAATGATTTCTGAAGGACCATGTGACATTGAAGACTGGAGTAATGGCTGCTGAAGATTCAGCTTTGCTACCACAGCAATATATTACAATTTAAAATATTACAATTTAAAAGTTAAAGCTGCAGTCTGTAACTTTTTTTGGTAAAAATTATCCGAAATACATAACCAGCCAGTGTTCAAAACTATCGCCTTACTCTAGCCCGATTCACAACGGTTAGCTTATAATAATGTTTGAGTGGTACGGGTAGGTTTTCGCAGCATGCTGCCACGTCATTATGTCACGTCTATAAACATAAAGAAGTTGTCCCGGCTACTAGGCTATCATTAGACTGTACAGAAACTGAAATCACACGCTGATACACACTATACACATAGTCACGCAATGCTGATGGTGTTAACATTAAGAATTTGAGAATAAAGTTTAACAATAATAATAAGTTGCATGGTTTGATGTGATATGAGCTAACCGATCGTTACACTTAATCACCATTGGTAGCACGATTTATTGTAATCCTTTTTTCCTCAGTTGGTCAGAACAAACGTGGCAGTTTCAATTGTACCAATATTTCACTATATTACTGTTTCTACTGTGTTTTTGATCAAATAAATGCAGCCTTATCCCACTGACACCAAACATTTGAAAGGTAATGGAAATACAGTTTCACGGCAGGTAAGATATATTTATGACCATTTCAACCCAATATTGAGAGGTTAGTATCCTGCTTACATGGGTTCAGGTTTCTGTAGCTCAGCTGATGTATGTGACCAGAGCAGGATGAATTCAATTCATGAGCAGCTAAAAATAGATTACGTTCCATGTCCTGTTTACCCATTATTGATCAGGTCATTTATGACAGTAGTGGCACAGGTCCCATAGCCGAGAGCAAGAGAGAGAGAGAGAGAGAGATGCACTTTGTGTCAGGAGCTGATGTTATTGTGTAATCTAGCATAGTAATCAGGATTGTTGTAACTTTAAAGTAGTCATGTTCAAATCAGACAAGAGGTAATTCAATGTCCCACACAATTGTATCTTTCATTAATCAAGATGGAGAAGGAAAGAATGGCATTCACATTGTGCCTGTACACGACACATTCCAGCAAGCTTCTTGGCTGGCTAAAGCAGCAAGACTTTCTTGCTTGACTGCCTTCACCAACTAATTTTTGCTGTATGAACAGTTTAGCTGGTTGACTAGTTAAACCAGCACCTAACAACCTGACCCACCATGGAAATTGCTGGTCTAAGCTGTTTTCCCCCAAGGTTTTTCATAGAATTCCAACCCAATCTCATGAGACAATGTAACTATTTTGCAAGATGGTGGTTTAGTGTGAATTTGTATGTGAATCAAACTTACGATTTTTTAGAAAAAAAAAATTAAGCATGAAGATCCACCCCAAAATAACCATCAATGTGGCATAAGCAGATCTTCTACAAAAATGTATGAACAATGAGATTGTAAGAATTAATACAACCCCCCCCC
>NW_015635519.1:269581-284469 GCF_001515625.1 Sinocyclocheilus rhinocerous
CCAATTCACCAAAATGTAAAAAAGTTACAAATTAAGATTGCGTTAAAGAATTTTGTAACATCTTAGTTATTGTCAGATGTCTTTATATGAAGTTGCTGTAAAGTTACTAAAATAAAGTAATATACATTAATATAATGTAATATGCCCCACCTAAACTTAACAACTAGCTACCTTACTAACTATTTATAAAAATAAATAAAATGTTACCAGTTACCAGAATGATGTTTTGGTGGTGTGTGGATAGACGTCACTACAGCAAAATTTCCCTTGTGAAACTGGGTTGACAAGGACGAGGTGGAGTATAAGATTACAGAGGGATTGAGAGTGACAGCATCGATCAGTCAGTAGTATACTATTTGGCCTAGACATGTCAGTGCTTCTAGGAAAACATCTTAAATACTGAAATGTCACAAGCACATGTGAACTGCAACACTAGTATGTTTCTATCACTACAGTCAAAGAGCAAAAGCCACATGAAGTAAAATAAAAAAAGAAGAAAAAAAACAAAAACAAGGCAAATGACCTACTGAACCTGTTTGTTATGAGTATGAGAATATCCAGCAGGACCTTCAGGAAAACACAAAAGTGTCATAAAGTCACAAAGAAGAAGAAATAAAAGAAAAATTAAAAAGCAAGAGAGAGCGAAATGCACTCTAATCATTTTTTGAGGTTTCTGCACCCCAAAAGGCTGAAACTGAGAAAACAGCCAAACACAGCAGGCACATGTGACTGACACACACATATTCAGACCCATGCTGTGAAATCTCAGCTCACTCCAAGACAGCCTGCATTTCCAAAGCTGGTCAAAGTTCAGTCGTTCCAGTGTATGAAGCTTCCTTTCTTTTACACTTTCCTTACTGTTTATTGCACATATGACGTAAATGGCAATTACCGGGATAGGTACTCTCAGTAGGTAGGTGAGATTATGCAATACATGCCAAACTGAATTTCAAAAGCTGAGAGGAAACACCAAGAAAACACTACTAGATTAAATCACTACTAAAACAAGGCCTTTTGCATAATCATTATGTGACGAGTGGGGCGGGGCCGAGAGCCGTGGGAACGGAGCGAGGCCGGTGGAGTAATTGATAATGAGCAACACCTGCACCACTCACCGGTCTCGAGTCTCACGGAGGAGCTCCGGAAGGATAAAAGGGAGGAGTGACGACAGTGTCGGACGAGAGAGGACCAGGCCTGGAGTTTATTTTGTGTTTTGTGTGCGGCAGTCGTCCGCGAGGGGCTGCCGCTTTACTTTCGTTTTGTGTTTGTTTAGTTGATTAAAGTTTGGTTTTAATGTTCGCCGGTTCCCGCCTCCTTCTTCCCGACCTACGAACGTTGTTACATTGGTGCCGAAACCCGGGAGGAAGGAGGGACATGCTGCCAGAGATCCCTCGCCGCTGTGGTGAATCCGCGGTGCCATCGAGCATGGCGTAGCAGTCTGTCGCCATGGACACTCGAAGCGGTGGGCTGGAGTGAGTTGCCGGGGGGGCGGACGAACTCGCTGCCGGCCGCCTGGGATGTGGAGGGACGGCTGCCGTCCGTGAGGGAGCGGAGGAGTCGCCGCCGGACCAGGCCTGGAGTTTATTTTGTGTTTTGGTTTTGTTTGTGCGCGACAGTCGTCCGAGAGGGGCTGTCGCGCTATTTTGTGTTTGTTTATTTTATTAAAGTTTTGTTTAAATGTTTCCGCCTCCTTCTTCCCGATCTACGAACTTTGTTACACATTACATGTGGTCATTCGTGACAGATGACCATTTACACCCAATTTTAACATGCATGTTAGAGAGTTTTTGCACATATGGTCTTTTCTGAACTTGGTACTAGTTGTTGCTGCGACTTTATGTTGTGAGTCATGAAAAAACAAGCCAAGTGCATTTGGATACAGTCTTGTGTGAGTCAGCGTGACTATATGGATGAGAAATGGAGTTGAGATGAGTGAATTTGACTTGTGGCAAATGGCTCACCCCAACTACAAGTCGGGGCTTAAGTCATGTAGTGTAACCTAGTCATGACAATAAGTGCAGATATGATTCATATAAGGCAAGTCCTCGTGAAGAGCCATACCTTGAGGTTTCACCAGACTTGTGAGTCAGCTGTTCAGACAGCTGGAGGTTTGTTCCACCAGTGACAACATGTTTAATTTTAACATATACTTGGAAAGACTGGAGTAGACGCATGGCATCAGAGAACTTCTACAGGTTAAATACAAGTGAAACTGCAGCTTCTGGGATGTACTCAAAGTAACATATGGCAAATGTAATGGATTTAGAGTACGGCAGCAGTGAAACAAGCCAAGACGAAAAGTTGAGTAGAGTGGGTGAGGACAGGCCTTCTGTTCTTTATACTTTGGTGATGATGACACTTGGTTTAATGTGGTTAATAAAGGAGGATACCTGTATCTGAAGGGAATATACATATATTAATTTTGTCTCAGACTACATCTGCTGTTGCTGCTGCTGCAGAGCAAGTGTGTGTGTCTGTTCTGTTGTGTGTTCCAGCATTCCATCCTGTCCTGTCGGAGACTTCCTGTCTGTTGGTCCGGTTCTAGTCATCCTCACTGGGACTCTCCCATCCACTTGGCACCTCTCCTTATGTGTTATTGTGTTCAATAGACTGTTTAACTCATTCCTTGCAGACCCTGAATCAACCCTGACAGAATAGGTGTACATAAATCCCGTAGCAGATCTAGACAGGTGGAGCTGGGGAGGTTGGAGGGTTTCAAGCTTTGATAGCACGCTGCAGGAACGACTTACAATGAACACTGAAACAGATTATTTAAATTGAGCAAGCAATCTCACTACACTGTAAAAAATCAAAAGTTGAGAACACTTAAGCTTAAGGCAACCAGCTTTAGGAGATTTTTGAGTTTTCTCAACTTTTTGTTGTATAAACTGAATACAAGAAGTTGAGAAAACTTTTTTTGCCTCAAACTTTTAAGTTTTCTCAACTTTTGATTTTTTACAGTGTAGTTGCAGAATCAGCAGAGGCCAGTCAGATTGCGCCATGTAGTAAATTGCTAGAAGTTTTCATGTAAAGGACCTATCAGCCTGCTGCATCTATTGTTTCATGACTGAACTAGATTAATCAATCTAGTGCTGAACTTCATTGAACAATGGAGACCATATCCAGTAGTTTTTAAAAACTTTTAACTGTTAGAAAAAGAAAAAAGCACACACAAAATACATTTTGATTGGAGCAGTTTGGAGTAGAGAGCATGGAAATGGATGAGTTTTGTAAAGCCCAGTGCTGGATTTGGAACAGTATACAGTGTTTGAAATTTAATCTTACACATATGTATAGACTACATGAAACTAAAATAACCCTGGCCATAACCTAGCCCTCTCTGATCTAAATGTTTAAAAACTTTCCATAAGCCTAAAATATAGTAAATAGCTGCCAAACTCACTAGGTTCCAACTGCTCATCCCAACCACAGTGACTCTGAACACATATGCATGCATTTAAGCTTTGGTCTATCAGCTTTGTTTTGCATTAAAGAATAAAAGACCATTACAAAAGCATGACAGAACAGAACACACTGTTCTAGGCCCATTTCTACATGTTGCTTATTGGTTTAATCTATTACTACCTTGCTTGTTCCCATCTGTCCTGGGTAATGTGGCGTAAAGAATCCAAATCCATACAACATATCGATACACACCAGGCACTCCATAGATGGCTCTAAATACCAGGCTATGACCCAGTCACATATTGTTCAGGGCAGTAAAACATTCCTTTAATGGATGGCAGACAGACGTGACAGCAGTGTTTACTGCACAGCCCACTGGGTTCATTCCAATCTGTACCATTCTGAAAGCAATGTTACGCATTATTAGCTAAATTAAAAGTTTGGTTCGTGGATAACTAATGGACATGTTAAGAATAGACTAGGTTAAACTAAAATAAGATTACCAATTAAGTTTTCCCAGAGGACATTTTTCTTATTCCTAAGCTGTTCTTTCTCATAGCATGAGATATAGGATATGTTTGATTATAAGTAAGAGTAAACAGCTATGAAATGAATGTGTTTAGGTCATTTGGTCTTGGACGAATTGGACGAGAAAGGTTTGACATATTAAGATCTCTTGACTGTTGATGGCAGACCTTTGTGTTTCGGCATCTCTGAGCACAGTTCGAGACATTGAGATGTCTTTTCAAACTCTAAAGGAGACATATGTGATTACTGGGGCCTTTTTCTCAGGAAAAACATCTAAGAAGCCAAATACTTCAACAAAAGACTAAATTTGCTCTCCATTTGATCTCATTGCTGTCTAGAAGAAACAAGTGAGATACTAAAAATATCAAATTTCTGAGAGAGAGAGAGAGAGAGAGAGAGAGAGAGAGAGAGAGAGACTACCAAATAAAATCTTGGTTTCAGAAACAGATGAGCAATATTCATTCAAGTCCTCAGGCAGCAAACCACTCTCAGTAATCAGTATTATTTGAGTTTGTTTCCCTGTAGTGTGTATCTGATTGTATTCGCAGTAAAATGGGTCTAAACGATGAAGGACAGACCATGGAAGCTGGGTAAAAGAGCAATGCTGTCCTGCCAGTGATAAAGAGAGAATTATGTAACCGGTCCACCAACAGGCGCTTTGGTACGGTTACCACAGCAATGCTGCAAAGAGAGAAAGAGACTACCAAATAAAATCTTGGTTTCAGAAACAGATGAGCAATATTCATTCAAGTCCTCAGGCAGCAAACCACTCTCGGTAATCAGTATTATTTGAGTTTGTTTCCCTGTAGTGTGTATCTGATTGTATTCGCAGTAAAATGGGTCTAAACGATGAAGGACAGACCATGGAAGCTGGGTAAAAGAGCAATGCTGTCCTGCCAGTGATAAAGAGAGAATTATGTAACCGGTCCACCAACAGGCGCTTTGGTACGGTTACCACAGCAATGCTGCAAGCATCACCCACAGTTACATGTAGACACACACTTACATAGAGGTTTCAAGCTCAAATGGAGAGGCTGCACTTGAAGCTCAAACAGTACTTCTGTATAAAAACAACACAAAACCTTTCATTTATGTCTCTTACAGACTTTAAGACTAAATACATATACAAGACTAATAATGTGATCCGTCTCATACCATACACACATTTGGATGTACTGGTGTACAAGTTGCACTCTGCAAACAGGTAAAGGCGTTATATGAGGTAATGATTATCTAGATGTTTGTGCTGACAAAAGGCTATAGAGGCCCATGTTCGGCGGTATTCCTCTCTTCTCAGAGCATCTTGTGTCCTTTATCTACGCATGAAGATGTTGTATCAGTCCTCATCCTGTGAGGAAGTAACTGTTGTCCTACTTTGACAATAATCACTCAGCTTTAAACTCTTCCACATGTCTTTATAGCCTTAAAAAAGATCATTTAAATTTATCTATACGTCCTCATGAGTGATTCCATGAGTCAAATTCTCTAATTGCTTGACAATAAACAGTTTAGCTAATGTTTGAAGTTTTTTTTTTTTTTTTTTCAAAACTTGGTAAATTATGTTCTCTGTTGATATTCATACTACATCTGCTAAAGACATACTAGCATAGCATTTTTTACCATTCACAATTTGGTAGTATATGCCAGGAGATTTCTTTGTTGAAGTATTATGAAGAATGGAGATGTCTGGGTAAGCCACTTCTCCAATCTTTTAAGTAATGTAGCCTACAAAAAACCTTAAACAACAAACTACATCTTTTGGAGTCACCTATCAAAGACTACTAGAACCCAGATTCTCCAGTTAAACTGCCTAAATTATGAGACTAATATTAACCCTGAAATCCCAAGAAGCACGTGGTGTTGGCAGCATCCTAAATGAAATGATCAAATACAGAAGCTACATATTTACATTAGCCATTCTAAAACTTGCAGGCGTATTTCCCGACATCTGGAACCAGGGCTTCATTTTTCCAATTCATAATAGCAGAGACAAATCTGACCCCAGCAACGACTGTGGTATAGCCTATGTGTAAACAGTAGCCAAGGTAAACTTTTTCATATCATTGTGTTTTGCTTAAACAGCAGATTCCTCCACTTTCTCACTCACAAATATGTTCTGAGTAAATGCCAAGATATTGCATATCAGATGTTATATACTCTCTACAGTACATACTCTAATTGACAAGGAAATCAACCAAAACAAGTAAAATCTTGTCATGCTTTGTATCTTTTGACATAATTTGGCATGAAGAACTTTTACTTCAGTTGACTGTGGCATTGGGGGAAAACCATGATATCATCAAATCTATGTACACAAACAACAAATTTGCATTAAACTGGTGACAAACAGACAGATTTCTTCCCTCGGAGTCATGGATTGAATCCCACGCTATTCAATATATACATCAATGAACTAATGAGGTCTCTGGAACAGTCTTACTCTACTAGACACTGAAGTCAAATGTCTTCTGTTTGCAGATGATCTGGTGCCACTGTCACCCACAACAAAAGGGTTACAGCAGCATCTAGACGTACTGCACATTCGGTCAGACATGGGCTCTGACAGTTAACACCAAAAAGAGAAAAAATAATGATATTCTGAAAAAGACACAGTTGCCAAGAACAACACCATAACTTCAAATTAGACAATGTCCTTGGAACCCATTCAAAAATACACATACCTTGGTATAAACAGGAAACTTTGACAAGGCTGTGAACCTGTGAGACAAAGCACAATGAGTGTTTTACTCTATGAAAAATATCAAAATTGACATTGGTTCTAGAACCCATCCTGCTCTGTGGATTTGAGGTCCACTGTGGTCCACTGGCTTACCAAGAATTCACTAAATTGGCCAAACATCCAACAGAGAATCTGCTGGCAGAATGTGCTATAAGTATCTCCAAATAATGCCTGCAGACCAGAATTAGTCCTGCACCCACTAATTATTAAAACTGAAAAATAAGAGATTAAATTTTAAAACCAGGGAGAAGCAGGGAGAAGCCTCTTCAGCCGGCTCGTCTTAAGCCTGTGGTGTGGTCTCCTGCAGTCTTCGTTATCAAGATTGCAAGTTTTTCAGAATGTAGCTGCAAGACTTCTGACTAGGTCTAAAAGAGGGACAATATCTCCCCTGTTTTAGCATCCTTTCACTGGCTTCTGGTTAAATTCAGGGGTGCTTTTAAAATCATTAATTTTGTATGTAAAGTATTGTCCGGCTTTGCACCAAGGTGCTACGGTGTTGCTACAAATCAAAGGGTGATTGGGTCTTTTTTTTGTAGCTGGGCCCAAGCTTTGGAATAGTCTTCCCTGTGAGGTCTGCTCCTACATTAGATATTTTTAAGTCTGCTTTTAAATCCTATTTTTATTCTTTAGCTTTTAGATGTCTGTAGCTGTTGTTTTTATTGTGTAGACCTGCTTGTGCACACTGTATAGCACTTTGGATGTATTTATGTTGTGTTTCAATGTGCTTAAAAAATGTTGTTGTTGTTGACACACCAAACCGATATCATAGAACTAGTGGTGACAAAAGCTGACTCTGTTCTTGGCCTCAAGTTGCCTAATTGCATCTGGGCCAAAAAGCTGCACCTGAACACAAAATCTACAGCCAATGGCCAGAGACCAACAAGCGTATACATTCTGTGTCTGCGTGAGAGTCTATACAAGGGGTGGCCAAAGTCGCCAACAGTCCTGCAGAGTTTTGCTACAGCCTTGCTAAAAACTCAATTGCCTGTTGCTTTCTAATAACCCGTAGACACTGATTAGCATGTTCAGGCGTGTTTGATTAGGGTTGGGGCTGAAGTCTGCAAGACTGTGGCTCTCCAGGACCGATGGTGGCCACCCCAGATCTATACCAGTGGTTCCCAACCCTGGTCCTGGAGGCACCCCAACACTGCATGTTTTGCATGTCTCCTTAATCAAACACACCTGATTCAGGTCATCAGGTCATTAGTAGAGTAGTTCTATTAGTAGTAGAACTGGAACACGCTGTCGTATACGCCGATCCAGAGCATCCCAAACATGCTCAATGGGTGACATGTCCGGTGAGTATGCTGGCCATGCAAGAACTGGGATGTTTTCAGCTTCCAGGAATTGTGTCCAGATCGTTGCAACATGGGGCCGTGCATTATCATGCTGCAACATGAGGTGATGGCCGTGGATGAATGGCACAACAATGGGCCACAGGATCTCGTCACGGTATCTCTGTACATTCAAAATGCCATCAATAAAATGCACCCGTGTTCGTTGTCCATAACATACGGAGAGAAATAGGCCTTTTGGGTACATAGAAAAAGTCTTAGATCTTTGAGTTCAGCTCATGAAAAATGGGGGCAAAAACAAAAGTGTTGCGTTTATAATTTTGTTCAGTGTATGTTAATGTTACCAATGCTTTGGCAGTGTAAAGCGTTTCGCCATGCCAGTAAAGTAATTTGAATCTTGAGCATAGCTTAAGTCTAAAACAGAAACATTACTTTGAAAAATCATGTAATGTTATTTATTAGATTTTCTCATCTGTCATATTGAAAACAGTGTGGTTAAATTAAAATGATTACAGCAATAAAGCAGTTTTGGTTCATAAGTGCATGTGCTGTAGAAGCTAAGCTAGCTTATGGTGTGTCAGCATCACATGGCAGTGCTGTCTAGAAGGGTGAACACTCACAACAAACAACCAAATCAGGCGTCCAAAGGGAACAGAAGAAGATAAAGCCTCCCTGGGCACGACTGCCAAGTGTTCTCTCTCTCAATCTCTGAAAGGGGATTGTCCAAAGGCTAAAGGAGCCGGACTGGCTACCTCTATTGGCCCCCTTGCTTAATTCCTGTTTATAAATTGCATGGTTAGCAATTGCAAATCCAGTTACATCACAGAAAACCCAGATTCTGCTGTATCCCAAACTGCAATCGACTGCAATCAAATGCACGCAAGGACATGTTGTGACAGTGATGTCTGTCCCCAGGCAAGACAGATAGTAGAACAGAGTTACATCACATAACCCAGTATGCAGCCAACAATTCTTTCACACAATTCACTGTCCCCAGTTCCTATCCAAACTGAAAGAGACATCTACCTCTGACCCCAGACCTGTCCTTACTAGAGTCTCGCCATCAATATTATAGGCTCAGACAGCTAATCCCTGACCCAAACCTGCCCTTACACAATCATCCTCGATTCTTGCAAAGCCAGACTTTAGAATGTTAGCAGAGAATCTGGTCCACTTTCCATATTCTGGTAAAGAACCGTTCACTTATAGAATCAATCAGCGTTGTTTACGTTCAGGAGAAAGAGTGCGCATACGCCATGGTACTCTCCAAAATGGTGGAAGACGGTAACTCGGGGGAGAAGAATTGTTGAATATATTGTTTTTTTTTATTTCTTTGCGCACAAAAAGTATTCTCGTAGCTTCACAGAATTGTAGTTGAGCCACTGATGTCACATGGACTGTTTTACCGATGTCCTTACTACGTTTCTGGACCTGGGAACATTACAGTTGCGTTGCTGTCTATGCAGGATCAGAGAGCTCTCAGATTTTATCAAAAATATCTTAATTTGTGTTCCAAAGATGAACAGAGGACTTACGGGTTTGGAACGACATGAGGGTGAGTAATTAATGACAGAATTTTCATTTTGAGGTGAACTAACCCTTTAAGCCCACAATACAGAACAAAAGCTCTGTTGATAAGTCAGTTTCATTGTGACTTTAACCCCGGTTTCACAGACAAGACTTAAACCTATAGTCCCAGAATAAAAGGTAAGTCTGAGCTGTTTGAACTGAAAGAAACTTGCACTGACTGATCTTAAAATATATCAGTGCCTTTGTTTTGTCTCAAAATGCACACCAGTAATGTTTTTTTCAAGGCACATTTATAAAAATTACTTTAATGTGACCCTGGACCACAAAACCAGTCATAAGGGTCAATTTTTCGAAAT
Source organism: Sinocyclocheilus rhinocerous (assembly GCF_001515625.1). NCBI lineage: Eukaryota > Metazoa > Chordata > Actinopteri > Cypriniformes > Cyprinidae > Sinocyclocheilus > Sinocyclocheilus rhinocerous. Next base: position 279,436 of record NW_015635519.1, read on the forward strand.
TGAGATTTATACATCATCTGAAAGCTGGATAAATAGCTTTCCATTGATGTATGGTTTGTTAGGATAGGACAGCATTTGGCCGAGATACAACTATTTGAAAATCTGGAATCTGAGGGTGCAAAAAAATCTAAATATTGAGAAAATCGCCTTTAAAATTGTCCAAATGAAGTTCTTAGCAATGCATATTACTAATCAAAAATTAAGTTTTGATATATTTACAGTAGGAAATTTACAATATATCTTCATGGAACATGATCTTTACTTAATGTCCTAATGATTTTTGGCATAAAAGAAAAATCAGTCATTTTGACCCATACAATGTATTTTTGGCTATTGCTACAAATATACCCCAGTGACTTAAGTCTGGTTTTGTGGTCCAGGGTCACAAATGTCCTAATTAAACTACAGCATAATCCTGGCTTAGTCTAAACCCTGTTTGTGAAACCAGGCCTAAAATTACTATTTCCCCTGGACTGATTTAAACTTTCCCACCCTGAGTCTCAGAAACTAAGTAAATCCAGCCAATCAGATTTGAGCCTGCTGTTTTGAGGGAGATACTGCACTTTTTGCATTCCATATGCACCAGGAGGTGGGTATGCTGCCGGAGGCTGAATGATGAGTCCAGTCATGTGACCCAAAAGTTATATCTTATTGGTCGGTAACTTTTCATTGCAATTTTTCATTGCAACACCAAAGAAAACACTGCTATGTGAAAGCACAATGCTAACCTGCTACATACATCATGCAAATCTGAGCATATCAATAAATGAAGTGAACTTTGTGTGTGTGTGTGTGTGTGTGTGTGTGTGTGTGTGTGTGTGTGTGTGACCTTTACTCTAGTTGATGGGAGGAAAAACATTAGAGCTGGTAATCCTTCACTCATCCTTTGACCTCCTTAATCGTATGCCAAAACACTTACATTCGAAGAAGTTCTCTCTTATTCTTGGGGACCTATCAATCAGTCAAAGTCTGTGCTCATCCAAACCTGTGATGTGTCATTCATTATCAGCAGCGGCATGCTTTGAAAGATGTCATGCAATATGAATCTATTAAATGGTGTGTCTGTTAAATGAATAGCTAGTCTGAACCTTGCTACTTCAGAACAGCACGATCAGCTGAAATAATAGTTTGCCTATGGTGAACAGTGATGTTGTATTAAAGCAGATATGTAATTTTCCCTTTTGTTTGATTCACCTCTAACTTAAACAGCAGTCAGCCTGCTGCTGTCTATAAAAAAGGAAATTCTAATAATCTTACGAACACCCAAGTAATTTGAATGACATAAAGAAAAATGGGTAAAAAGATTGAATTCAGGAGCAGGATAGATAGTTGAGCATGAGAGAGAAAGAGCTTGTAGAGTGACCTGCAATGGGACTAGAGTTGGCGAGTCAAAGTCTGTGCTCATCCAAACCTGTGATGTGTCATTCATTATCAGCAGCGGCATGCTTTGAAAGATAAACACAAACACTTTAAGACTAAAACATTGACTCTAATCCCTATGACCTTGAGGCTATCAGCATATTCGAATATGGGATGTGATTATGACATTTTGTTCTGAGAAGGAGATGAACACATAGACTACAAGTGCACTTATTCCACATCTTTGCAGTTAAAGATTCATTCAATGCTGAAAGCTTTGTGTTCTCTGATCCCTAATTATTATAAACAAGGTTTTCAATCACTGACAGCAGTCTGAATTGTAATGAGGGGCTGGTGCAGGCCGGTACAGACCAAACTGATGCAGCCCCAGCAAATGAATGATTCGCCGAAGCCATCAGGGTCCTGAAAGGGCAACCTATTTCTTATGTCAATGCATAACACAGGCACATGAAGTGCTTACTCACCCTCATGTCGCTCCAAACCAGTAATAATTTCTTTCTAAACAAGTGGGGAAATGTTGAAGAACTCTTTTGTCAGTTTGTTTTGTTATTTGTCACTTTAGCATAATAAATGAATATGAGATCTGCATACAAACAGAGTAAGAAGCTTTCAGAATATGTAATTTTGATTAATTTCTATTTTTGATGACAGTAGCTACTAATACCTACCTTCATTTTAATAATCTACTGATACTGAGTCATCCCAGTTTTATTCATAGAATAGCCAACTATTTAGAGCCTTTTATTTTGATAACATCACACCCTAGATGCAAGCATCTGTTGGTGGAAATGTTGACCTCATGGACACACAAAAGACATGCATGCAGAGCTCACGGCATGACAGGAATGGAGAGAAAAATTGACAGATGATTAGGGGTATTGCGAGAGGAAAAGAGATGGATTTCTGCAACATGACACACAACCCCCCACATATAACCTGTAACTTTATCACACCCAAGTATTTCTCTCCTGTAAACATCCAAAGTGTGGCAGACGTTCAGAGTCCCCTCTGTGGACATAAAGCCCCTATGCTCAACAAACTAACAGCACCATACCTCACAAAAACATATTGTGGTGGGACCATTGATATTTATATGGTACTGAATGATTATCACATGGACTACCATTGTATATGGTATTCCAAGGAATTACTAAAGTTACTATCATGAGTTTCTTTGAAATGAGTTCCCAGTCTTTTGACCAATAGATTTCCATTAGCAGATTTCACTTTGTATTGGAATTAACAGATATAAATGTTGCTAGAAATTGCTAAATAATGAAAGCACTTACATTTTAACAGCCTAATAATCAGTGTATATATATGAATATATTTTATCAAGATAATTAATAGGTCTCTACACTGTATAGCGCATCATAGACACGCATGTGTACAAGAATACTTAAATTCAACTTGAACTAAATTCACAACTCAAGCATAAAGTACAGTATTAGAATGGGAAACCTCAGGAACTGAATCACAAAAATTGGTCGTCTTATGACAGGTGGTTGGAATGAAGCGGTTAAAAAATTAAGAGGACTTAGTAACCAAAGCCAAAATCCTCATTGGAAGATCACGTGCATTGTATCAGACTAATTTATTATGTGCACTAATCATAAATCATGCAATATGAATCTATTAAATGGTGTGTCTGTTAAATGAATAGCTAGTCTGAACCTTGCTACTTCAGAACAGCACGATCAGCTGAAATAATAGTTTGCCTATGGTGAACAGTGATGTTGTATTAAAGCAGATATGTAATTTTCCTTTTTGTTTGATTCACCTCTAACTTAAACAGCAGTCAACCTGCTGCTGTCTATAAAAAAGGAAATTCTAATAATCTTACGAACACCCAAGTAATTTGAATGACATAAAGAAAAATGGGTAAAAAGATTGAATTCAGGAGCAGGATAGATAGTTGAGCATGAGAGAGAAAGAGCTTGTAGAGTGACCTGCAATGGGACTAGAGTTGGCGCTAACTAACAGAACCATACACAGAAGAAACTCCGCCCCTTCTCTCCCAGCCTATAACAGCCCACTATGGAGCCCGAGTCCAGAGACAGATGAGTGTACTTCCACACCACTACTGCTCTGGACACCCTCTGGCTGTCTGTGTCGACCTGCTTTTAACCTCTCTGTACTGGATACTGTCTTTTTGGATACTTTTTCTCACTTCTTTGACACTTTTGCATGGATTACTGATTTAAAAATGCATTCCCAGCTGTTGTTGGATGAATTCAGCCATGGTAAGTTACCTGTTCTTACCTGACTCCACTTGTTTGAACCTTGCTGCTTAATTTGTCACACTTACTAATAAGGTGACTCTTATAAGACCGCTGACTAAGTTTCTCCTGGTGTCCTTCTCTCTCTGAGGACATGTAATATATAGACACTGAATGTTTCAGGCGATTTATGATGGCAGGTTGGGAAGGGTCCCAGAAACGGTGCACATGGACAGCTTCAGTATTTAGGAGTGACAGGAAGGTCCTGGCATGGCTCACTTGTGCATATAGCGAAGCTTCAAAACTCTCATAACCAGAAGTGCATCGGTGACCCCTAAACCAGCACAGTTACAATTTACTGCACAGCTTCACTGGAACATCATTACGTGAATAGATATAGCCCCGAGTACATCATAATGTAATTAAAGGGCGCACAAATCAACTATTTGGTAAGAAGAGCACTGATTCCCCAATAAAACTCTAGACAGCATGTGCTCACAAGCAGTAAACAGAATGTGGTACGCAGGCGTCCAGCAAGGAGAGTCGTGAGAGGGTGTAGGAGGTTCATTGGACTGTAATAACTGGCTCACTGGATTATGTAAACTAGATCATGGAACATTCCTCTATGGCTTTTAGTTTTGATCAGTAGTTTCTCAGTGATGTCTGCGACAACTAAGATAAATTTCTCTGCAGGATGGAGTTGTCAATCATCTGAACGTTATGTAATTAACTGTGATGGTGTCATGTTGTAGTGGTAGCCTGCTGGTTAATAATATGGGCTGTTTTCACAATGCTTGCAGGTTGACGCCAAGCAGCCGTGACCTAGGAACTATAGAGTGACTGGCCATTGTGCCCTTGATCAGCAACCCATGATTTCCCCCAAGGGATCTCCTGTACTGGAAGATGTTTTGCATAATAAAAGCATGGTAAATGGTGTGTAAATCCTTAAAACATTACACATTTATTTTGGGGTTGTGTTCATATTGTGAATAGATAATCTTGGCTGTGTGATTCGTCTAAATAAGCTTCCAAAGGTGAAAAGGCAAAACCTCACGTGTGATTTCTATGAAATGTCGTCATTTTATAAATGTTAGGTTGTGAAAGTGGGTTGTGAGCATTTGTTTGTTTAAGACGGTCTGGTGACAGAGAGGGTAATAAACCTCAATGTTTGACGTGTGTGAGGGAATGACACACCTCAGCTGTTACCCAACACCTACTGTCCTTCTTCCACATGCTGCAGGTAGACACAAAGTCCACATTATCACACCACTAGCTTGTGTTTATATCTATCCTTATTCAAATGAATCCCTCTACAATCACAAAGGTTTGCATGGGTCATGCATGTGTTGCATGTGTTGATTTGGGCTTCTAGAGTGGCTGACCTATAAAACGTTAAGTGTGAAACAGGGCTGTGTGAAACTCTTCCATCATAAAA
>NW_015635519.1:289190-298114 GCF_001515625.1 Sinocyclocheilus rhinocerous
GTTCGTTGTAGTTTTTGAAAAGTGATTTCTGTTAAATAAAATATCTCCTTTTGAAGTGGACTTTGAGCTTTGTAACTTTGCAGATTTTTTTTATGCTCAAACAGCAACATTACAGACTAACTAAAGTTGAAAAAGTGAAAAAGCATGATAGGACCCCTTTAATATTTCCACATATATAGTTTGCACCTTATATTAGACTTGAATATTTATTATACCCCCCCCAAAAATAACATCTTGCAGAATGTAAATTTTGCCCTTTTCCATACATTGACTGGAGTGCTCAAGCGGTGTTATTTTATTATCATTGATATACTATTCTAGTTTTTTTTAATATTTTGAATTTTGACTTTTATTTTGACATTTTCTGTTTTTATTTTAACTTTTTACTAGCCTAGTTTTTTAATATATATATATATAACTGTGCACCTTCTATATATGTTATTATTTAAAAGCTGCTTGTGATAGGCTTTGGTTCATCGTGTGACTTTCTCATCACCACCTGCATTTGGTGGTTATCAGTGTATTACAAAGGTACAAAACAGATTTTAGTACTTCAATAGGTTGGTATATAATAACATTTTATCAGTTAATGAAATTACGGTATTTAACTGTAAATTTAAGTTAAAACCGTAAAACCTAAAACGTTGCTACCGTATTTTTTACGGTAAAATTCCGGCAACCACAGCTGCCGGTTTTCTACCGTAAATTTTACGGAATTTTTTTTACAGTGTAGCCTAAGTCATTAATACATAATTGATACAAAATCCTTAATAAACAGTATATTTTATATTTATAATGTTGCAGTAATCTATCAAATGCTTTCTGCTGGGATTTAGGAGTATAAAATGTGTGATATGATGAATAGGGCTCACACATGGCAGTGCTGGTGTTACTCCAAAGCGCAGTCGTAGTGCGGCATAGACTCGAGCACATGGGGATTCACATGCGCGCCTCTGCTGAAGAGCTGCTGGTGCTGCGCCGCATCCATCCATTCAGTCAGCGCTGGCGCAGGACATACAGCCCTGATTAATCCGTTCCTCCTCACGCAGCTCAGTTTAGCTACATTTAGTGTATTTAAAACCGTGTTGGTTACCGTATCAGCCTGGAGGCTTGTGAGCATCATGGTTTTTAGACAGCTCGTCTGCGGCGATGTTGCAGCATCATCATGCGTCCTGCGGTCAGACCTCTGCTCATAGCCATATATGAAGACACTCGGATAATAACCATAACGTGCTTTCTGGAAATAACGGAGACGGAACAGGGAGGGAGAGACTAATCTACCCAAATGCAGTGAGTAGAGCTGGATCAGAACATGCTGTCTGTACATCAGATAAGAACCTATGAAGGATGTTGTTGTTAGGCTATTCTTAAAATGGTCACGGGTAGTTTAGTCGATGATGTTGTCGTGATTGTGAAGATGGATAAACTGCACAGACACAGCCTACAGTACATAGGACAGATAAATTAATTAACAAAGTACATAAGTAAGTAAACCCTGAAAGTTCATCACCACAGTCCCTGAACTATTAGGGGAGTAGCTGTAATGGCAATAAATCTTTAATGATGGGAACATTGAGATCTGAAGCAGTCAAACTAAACCGACCAGGACAGAACAAAACGATCCTGCTTTATCGTCGATGGATGAGAACTGTAAGTCAGCATCTGGAATTAAACCGCCCTGAAACAATAACTAAAGCAAATAAGAGTAGGTTATGTAACACCCTGCAGCAGGTTCTGCATTGACTCCTAATTTAGAATATCACACACAAAATGCACTTGTGATAGCTACAGATTATTGTTTATTAAACAGCGAAAAATATTGTTCAGGGGTTTAGGGAAACCTGTCAACACATTATTTTTTGTAATTCCATTTGATGCGTTAGTGAACAGAAATAACCCCAAATATAATAATAATAATACTAATAATAATAAAGCTTAAACGAGCCTAACAATGATTTTTTTATTGTTGACTTTTGAGATGATTTCTAATATTTTTAAAAGGATGCTTGTGCTACGCAAATATAAATGAAGCTCATTATTATAAAATAGGCCTATGCAATGATTAAAATACTTATGCTAAACATTTGTTTAAAATATTCAGTATTTCATCATGTAATATTCATCATTTTAAAAACATAAATTGTTGTATTTTTATGTGCGGTTGGTGAATTAAAAAGTTTGATTTACCTAATTATTTGTTGATTTCACAATTCCATGCGCACTGTTATAAGTTCAAGTTCTCGGGCCCTTCATAGATTTTGTGGTTATTGCAGTGAATTTCAATTTAATGCGTTTGAAAACGGCGCGGTTCCCATAGCAATAAAAGAAGCGGGAGGAGTGCTAAGAGCGTTCAATGGCCGTGCGTAGTAACGCTTCATAGAGCAGCTCTTCAAGCGGATAGAAATAGAAGCGCGCAATGCGCATGCGTAGCAGCGCTTATTCACAGTGCTACAACACAAGAGCTTCACACGGCAGTTTGCGAGGGGAGCGCGCTGGTGGCGTATACAAGCCTGACCAAGAACGGTTAGGAATAAAATATACATGACACCCGTGAGAAGAGTAAGTACATGTTTTATGTCTTTGCTTTATATCTGAGCGTGTCTGGGGCGTAAGTATGGCTATTTGAGTAGGTTAAAGGGTTTATTTTAACGGCAAAGGGCGGCGCGATGATCAGCCGTGGCACAATAACCTTCTTTGTTCAGGTAACGCGTTGAAGCGCCTTAAAACATCAAGATTTAACACGTAAATCATTAGAGGACACCGTTTACTCGTATGTAAGACATTAGTATGGTTATTATGAGTTTTATTTCACAATCACCTGGGTTATTAATCTTTTTAAAACATGGTTTTAAGGTGACTTGATGTTTGTGTGAGTCCTGCCGTTGTTTTATTGTTCGTTTTATATTAACATCAGTTTTATAGTGGTTTTTACATTTGGGGTTCCTACTGTTTTTACTGGGTTATTGATTGTGTTTTATAGTTTTTGAATTTTGAGTCCGAGCCGGTTCAGTTTTAGCTTTAGCAAGTAAGTTAGCCCGACGGCAAAATGGAGGACCTAAAATGACCAATAAAACCATAAAAACACATCCTGATCAACTGTAAACGTTACAGGACTGCAATATAAACAATCCACGTATATACAACACGATAGTTTTTTGTTTGTATGTTTGCCTCGTTATTGTATTTTGTTCATCAAATCCTCACACTATTTACTTTAATATTTAATTATTAACTAATTTCTTTAGTTATTCCTGGACAGCCTTAATATATTTACTTTTTGAGTGTTGAATGTTGAAGTAAACGTTGTCATTGTTGTGTTTAATGGAGTTTATATGGTAGATCCAAAACATGTAGTTGGTTTACATTTATTAACTCACTTTCACTTGATCATTGTTTAAATAGCCTATGACTTATAGGTGTTGGTTTAATATCAGTACTAGACTGATTCAGAGTTTGTTTGCTCCCTCCTTCAGTTAACAAAATGGTTGTCAGCCGGTCGGCCATCATTTCCCTCACACACTACTGCAACGTGGCTGAATCACCCCCAACCTTTGTGTCTTCAGACACAGACTGGGACCCGTGCTAATCCATTACATATGTGTTACGAGCACTGCGGTGTCTTTTACAGTTTACAGGAGAAACAGGAATCCATGACATCAGATAGTGTAGATACGTCAGAGTTGGGGTTCATGAACAATCACACACAGGAAACATTGCCCAAGAGGGCTGTCATGAGTGTGTAAGCATTTTACCGGAGCGATTTCATTGAGAAAGTTCAGAACTGAATAAGCGGTCTTCTGTATTCTTTTGTGTAGACTGCTTGTGGTCTTGTGTTTTTAAATGAGTATGTCACGTTAAGATTATTTTACGTTATTTTCAGTATCCTTTGTACAGTTGAACGCTGCTCAGATTCATTGCATTTTCAGTGTCTTCTCCTTAGAAAAAGAGGAAGCATTTTTATGAAGTGCTCATAGTGAATGGCATTCTAATTTGAGTTTTGGTCTTCCGACTTACTGTACGTTGCTAATCGGTTGTTTTCTGCTCTGTTTTGCAGGGTATCCCAGTGTAAAATGGAGGATAGTTTTGATTGCGACTGCGGTGAGCTGGAGCCGCCTGATCACTGAGAAGGAATAGTCTCTCTGAGATCATCAACCCTTTCGGTTTCCCCACATCAGGTGCTTTAAACAGGAAAAAGGAAACAAAAAAAGATTAGTAGATATATCATCATTTACTTGGACCGTTAGTAATGCTGCTGCTCAGGGCCAGTCATACACTGAAAATTTCTGCACTGTGACGATGATTTTATAGGTAGTGACTTACTTCAGTTACGTTCAGAGATATTTGATTGGCATCCAAATTCATTCCATTTAACATTGAAATTAAAAGAAAAATCTCCCACACTCTACATTTAAAAAGCTGCTAAAAAGTGCTGTGGATGATGAATACGCTGTAACAGTCGTTCGGGGAAAACGCTCAAGTCTTTGTAGGCTTGAGTGTTTGTCTCGTCTTTTTTGTTGTTCAGTTAGGTTTGCCTTTCTCAATTAGCTCTAGTAGTTGCAACTCAAGATCAGCTGCATATCAGTTAAATCAGAAATCCTTCCTGCTATAATATCTGCACAGAGCTGCTCTTGTAGACCACAAAATGGCAGAGAAATTTGAAAGCCTTATGAACATTCACGGCTTCGACCTGGGCCCTCGCTACATGGACCTAAAGCCTCTGGGCTATGGGGGCAATGGACTGGTCTTTTCCGCTGTTGACACCGATTGTGACAAGAGGGTCGCTGTGAAAAAGATTGTCCTAACCGACCCTCAGAGCGTCAAACACGCACTGCGCGAAATCAAGATCATTCGCAGGCTCGATCACGACAACATCGTGAAGGTGTTTGAAACGCTGGGGCCCAGTGGCCGGATGCTCACGGAGGACGTGAGCTCTCTGACGGAGGTCAACTCTGTGTACATCGTACAGGAGTACATGGAAACAGACCTCTGTAAAGTGCTGGAACAGGGCTTGTTGTCCGAGGATCATGCACGGCTGTTCATGTACCAACTGCTGCGAGGACTCAAATACATCCACTCTGCAAACGTGCTTCACCGAGACCTGAAGCCTGCCAACCTCTTCGTCAACACTGAGGACCTGGTACTGAAAATTGGGGACTTTGGACTTGCCCGTATCATGGACCCCCACTATTCCCATAAGGTATTTATTTTTTTCTCATGTGTATATCTTTCAGGGTTTGAAGTCTGTTTTATCTCATTGACAACCATACAGATGGCTTCTTTGATGGTGTTTGGCTGAGCTATGAATGAGATTTCCTTCCATTCACTGATTCGATGTATCATAGGAAGTAAACAGCAGTGCCACAGTCCTTGAAATGACACCTCTGACTTCCTGTTTCTGTGACACCCTTTCCTGTATGTTAACATCCAGTACAGTTTCTGCATATCCGGTTGTATGCGTCTTGTGTATTTTGAAAGGAAGTCAACCCGGACACTTCAGAAATAGTATGAAAGAACGACACAGCTGTTCCATTATGAATCAGGAGTTGAATATCCAGTGTTTCTTCATATCCTGAGTGGGAAATCTGAATACGTTTCACAATTCTGCTGTTGGCTTTTCTGTTAATGTTCTCTCATTAGTTCCTTTGCTTGAACAGTTCAGTTTTGTGTGTGGTTTTGCAAGTATGTTGTGGAGAGGTGATTTCACTGGCTGATGTTGGGGGTAGGCTTGCCACGATAGACGGTGCTGACAGTGATACCGGTGTTAAGCCGCAACACCGGTTACGTCACTTGCCCACCGTGTCACCGACCCCCACCATCATTTGATTTTTTTTCTGTTATAAGTTATTACAGTCGCTGTTTAATGTTTATTGATAAAAATCATTTAGTTCAGTAAAAGAACACACCGCAAATAAAAACTGAACGCGGCTGCTCAATGCAGCGTGCTGAACGACAGTTGCATCACAGATCAGATTTCATTTATCCAGTGAGGAGAGCTGACTGACAAGAAGAGTGGGGTGAGACAGACAAGACGGGATGTGGCTGGATCCAAGCGTACACGTGTCTCAAATTTGTAATTGTTTCTTTTCTGTGGGCTCACATGATCCATATGCCAGCCAGATCTTCTCTCACACATGTATTCAGAGGCATCCTTCAGAGCCTTTTAGAGAGAGAGAGCTGTTCCTGCTTCAGGTCTATGAATAGCTGCTGTCGCTCCCCCGCACATACTCTGCTGGTCTGGGTTTGTTCTACAAGGAACAAGAAAACTGCGAGACTATATCAGGCTCTGGTCCTGTAATTACTGAGTCAACTGCTTTACTGACGTGTGACAACTTGCTTAAGTTTGAGAATGGAAAGTTTGAGAAGACTCGCTGACCATTTAAAAAAACGAAAATGTGGAAAATGATTCAGAATAAGATTTGAAATTGCATCACGTGTCATAAATCTGTTATAAGTTATTACAGTCGCTGTTTAATGTTTATTTCAGCAGTGACTTTGATTAGAAACAGAATTATTCATAATTATCGTTAAAAAGGTTGTATAAACTTCCTTTTGTACGGTTTAAACAGTTACAACTTGTAATTTTGAGTGTTTTAAATTTGATTAATTCATTATTTAATAAACTTTATTTAACACGTTCTTTTCCCACTGTTTTCTTGTGGAAGCATTCTCACTCTTGCCATTTAAGTTTGTTTTTTGTAAACTTGCACAGTAGTTTAACCAGCTCGTTAATTTTCATTCACAAAAGCACAGCGAATTTCAGAATGTAGGTCATGAAATTCTTATGATGATTTTATCCATCTGTGGATAATTTATGTTCCTTGTAATCTTGTATGGAGTCGGTCTCCTTTACATTCCAGAAATGCAACTATCTTTAATAGCTTAACTTGTCTGTCTGTTTCTCATAGTGCTCATAAATCATTTATAGACACACACAGATATAAGGGAACTGTGGATATTCCGATTACGGTGTTGAAATGACACAATTCTGATCAAAAGAGGCACATGTAACACATTTGCGCATACACAGTCAGAATACAACCAGATTTACATATTAGGAAAGTTCATGTTTATGTAAACATGATTGCTAATTCTCCAGAAAATGTAATGGTTTTTGTAAAGAGGTTGACTTTTTCACACTTTGCGTCTATCCATTCCTTCTCTTCCCCCCCCACCCCCCCACCCTCTTTGCTGCAGACTATTGTCAAACTGCTGTGCTCACTTTTGCTGACCTGTTTAAGTGGTTTTGTGCATTGATAGTTAGAGAACGGGAGTGTGTGTGTGATGCCTCTGTGAAACGACCCTTTTCTGCAGTCAGCACTTCAGTGGTTGTTTATGGAGGTTTGTGGGAAGCAAACCTCAGCCATTTCACTGTCTCTAGTTTTATATTCATGAGCTTTTTTTTCTGATGCATCTCTTTTTTTCTGTTGCATTCCCTAGAATGTATTTCTTTAAGAAATAGTAGAAACATGTTTTAACTCTTAACATTTTTTTTTTTAAACCTTCTTGAATTGTATGACTTTTTTCCATTATATACAAAAGATGGCACTCGATTTGTTTAAAAGACAATCTGTTCTTGCTTTTATTAACATTAATGTCAGATGTGGCTGGATGCTATAACATGAAGGACCTTTTTCAGTGAGTGAAGGCAATCCAGTAAAGTCTTTAAAATGGCCTGCATCCAGTAGGACAGGGCTTCTGTCCATGCAAATGAGGTCATTTTTGAAGGGCTAAATATGATCTAACTTCAAGCTATAATTCAGACAGGCTGTTGTTTAAGCACTAAACATAAGCTAAGACTCTGGCTGAAAAATCATTGTTTGGAACATGGCAGTGCTAGTCAGGGCTGGGAAAAAGTGTAATTAGGGAATGTTTGAACGAGGTTTCTCAGACCTGGAGTGGTAATGATTCACCCGTGACTGGAAGCTTTAACTTGAACCCCTCCACATCCAGAACATGCCTTGTGAATGGGAGTTGTGTTTGGTGGTTTATTCTGTAATTTTAAAGGTAATTTTATTTAGTCTTTTTGTTCTTGCAACATTTCAGATAAAACTTGCTGTACCAAAGGCAAATAATCTTTTAAATGGGACATTTTCTCACTGTTTTGATAATTCAATATTGCATGGACATGGCTTTTTACCATACACTAGTGAGCTGCATTAATGTCTACTCTCATACATAGGCAGCAGCCTTCTGAAGCAGCATCCTAACTATAATACATAAGTCACTAATTTGGAACGCTCTACATTGGAAGGAATTTTGTTTGTCATCCAAATAGTGTTTATTACGTGAAGCATACAGGAGGAGACTCGGCTCAATTAATTTTGATGGAGTTTGACTTTTTATCCCAATACACTTTACATATGAAGTATAACATACTGATTATTCAACAACAGCAGCGTTCATTTACATGTTGTACAAGTCTTAAAGGTACAGTAGCAAAAATAGCCAGTTCAATTCTAAGGGCAAAACTAGGGGTGCACGGTATTGGATTTTGCCGATATCTGATATGCCGATATTTTCAAACTCATTTTGGCCGATGCTGATACCGATATATTTCCTTTTGTTTGGAAACAACACCAGGTCTCTCCTGTGCATAAATTATAAATAGGGATGCACCGATACTGGTATCGGTATCGGGCCCGATACTGGTCTCCTGTACTCGTACTCGTTAAAATGCCCCGATACCAAACGCCGATACCACACAGCATGTGTTAAGCGCCATATTCATACAAAGAAACACCAACAGCAGAAAGGAGTTAAGGATGTCTACTACGAAGTATATGTATGCAATGAATATAATGTTAAACATTCAGTATTAACGCCTGTATAGCTGATGTGCAAATAAAACATGTAGCTGATAAACAAAGCACGCTGAGTGGATTGAGCGCGAGGCGGCGCAGATGCGCGAGCTTGTCGAGTGAATA
>NW_015635519.1:299437-300569 GCF_001515625.1 Sinocyclocheilus rhinocerous
TAGCGAATAAACTGTGATAATGTGAGAAAAGATGAAGGTGTCTAAATAGATTTTGGTTTGACTGTATCTATTTGATAAATGAAGTTAACCAACTAACATTATACATACCCTTTTGGTTTCTGTACCCAATATTTAAAAAATGTACAAATGCAATAAAAATATCGTTACTCTGTATCGGCAAGTACCAAAAATAAAAGTATCGGTATCGGGCGAGTACTGGAAAAAGTGGTATCGGTGCATCCCTAATTATAAACAAATTATTTTAAATTTTAAAGCTATCATGGTCGATTAAGTCGTTTAATTTTGGGCTGCGTGCCGCTCATGCGCAAAACACGTGCGAGCGGCTGTGCGTGACGGTATATAAATGCATCATCATTCACTCATAATTACAAATTAAGCTTTTAATGTGATTTAAACTTTAAAATACATTAAAATAGAAACAACACAAAGTTCTTCAACATGGAATGCAATAGAAATGTAGTAACAGTCATTTCCCCAGATAATTGTTTCATATTTGAAACTATTAGGTGAAGGTTGCAGGGCTGCGGGACACTGCGGGGGAAGGATTCATTCCTACAACTTGTTAATTCGTTCCTACGACTTATTAATTTGTGGCCACTGTCCATGTTTCATTAATTTTGTTCCTTAAATAACCCATGATTTAACTAAAATGAGGGAACAAATTAATAAATCGAACGAATTCTTAATTCATGGCCATGAAATCTTTCATTTCCCTTCCGCATGTTTACCACAGTAAGAGATGCGAAAACAGTGATAAAAAGTGAATGACAATAAAATAAACCTGCGAAATTAGAGGGCTAGACGGTGAGGATTTAGGAAAAGAAACAATGCCTAAATATTATTGAATTTGTGGAAATTCATGACCAACCGGCAAACCAGAACAAAGCCGCGTGAATGTAGGCTATATGGGCTCAAACGGCATCCAAAAGCATGGTCGCACGATGTAAGATTTTCCAGCTAACCAAATATTCCTCTAATAAACAAAGCTTTTATACCACACTTGTCATAATCAGAGCTTATAATTTGTAAATAAATAATTACTGGATTCAAAACAGCAATTAAAAGGCGCTGTGACCGACACTGACTATACGTTTTCCCGGAGCATTCAATG
>NW_015635519.1:302346-326592 GCF_001515625.1 Sinocyclocheilus rhinocerous
CGGGATAGGAAACAGTCAACAAAGTAAAATGATCTCAAACGTACGGCGCGCTCTCTTCATTTTATCAAATGATCATAATCACATCTATTCATTTTACGATCCTGCTACTAGCATTTTATTCAGACTTAAACCACTTTAATTCGGGTGAGAAAGCGGGTTTTTTTTAGTGGCTTTTGCACATCCTGTCATGCCGGTGACTGCGTGCTGCTGCAATAGACGCATTTTGCTGTATTAAAGTTAACGATTAATCGATTACTTGGTCGTTAATTTAAACGACGATCGATCATGGAAATGATCGAAAATTGACATCCCTATTTTGAACAAAAACGTATTTGTTAGAATTAAATAAACAATAATGAAGTTCTTTTTATAATGACAGTACGTTGAAAGCTTTGAAAATTATAAATCAACTATGCATCAATCGCTGCATTTTTGTTTTTCAGAAAGATTCAGTGGCAACTTTAAAATATTATTTTAGGATTTAACATTTGTAGATGGTCTAAGGCAAAAGAGTTGTAAAAACTCTGAAAATCGTTTAGAGCTCATAATTCGATTAAAAAAATACAAACATATTACACATTAATGAATAAATCTGCATATAAAATTATTTAATTTACAAGTGTCATGTTTGTGATTTTTTTTATTTTATTTTTTATTCATGTAAGCTATAGCTTCTTATCTTTAAATCAAAACACACTCATGATTTTATGACATTGATACTGCTTAATTTATTCAGAAACACAAGTTTCTTAGTGATGTGTATTTTACTTTTTTACAGCGCCCCCCTATGTAAATAAAATGCCTTAACAGACGGGCATTAGGACCCGGAGGAGGCTGCCGCTGCTGCTACTGCACATGCTAGAAACTGTTGACTCTATCACACACCGAGCATCATCTTGTATGTGCATTTTCAAATTAAATGCAGCGATCCAAAACAGTGAATCTAATCATCATTCAGGCAAAAGTTAGCTTCAAGAATGACCACACTGCTGACGTGATCTAATCGCTAGCACACCCTGAGCACATGTGAGTTAATCCTCTTATCAGCAAGACATATCGGCATAATTTTTCATATCGGCCGATATCAGTCCGATAATATCATGCATCCCTAGGCAAAACAGATGGAATATCATGTAAAGCCAGGCAAAAGTTAGCTTCAAGAATGACCACACTGCTGACGTGATCTAATCGCTAGCACACCCTGAGCACATGTGAGTTAATCCTCTTATCAGCAAGACATATCGGCATAATTTTTCATATCGGCCGATATCAGTCCGATAATATCATGCATCCCTAGGCAAAACAGATGGAATATCATGTAAAGCTAGGTTCTGCCCATGATTAGTAAACCTCAGAGAAAAAAAATGGTATAAGTGTAGAACATGGGCTTTTAAACTATTGTGAGAGGGATTCTGTATTGAAGGGTAGCTGCTTGTTTTTAGAGGGTCTTTTTATCTTGAACTGCTCTGCTCTAGAAATCCGAGCCAGTCTGAGGAATGTTTGGAATTCACGTGCAGAGAGGATCAACCCCCTACTTCCCTTCCTCCTTCCCTTCCCCCTCTCCTCTCTTCTCTTTGTCTGTGTTTGGCTAAGCTCTCTGGATTCTGGTTTTCCTCCAAGTCTTGCTTTTGATGCTTGCGTGTGTCATTGGGTTCAGACTTGTTCTGCCTCGTCTCTGCAGCTGTTTGAGGTTTTAGAGTTTTTGTGAATTTACCAGAGGCTGTTTTTTCCCCCCATTGAGCTGCAAAGGGGCTCCTCTGTTCATTGTGTGCATGTGCGTATGTTAAATGTGGTGACTGGAGACTGTGTTTCTTGTACACAGGGGACTTTTTAGAGGCATAAATTGGGCCTGGAATGTTTCTCACTCCTCTCAGCTGTCTTTCTCACATTGACTCATTTTACAGAGAAGCTGTGAAACCAGTCTGAACTGACTCCATTACCAGACTTTGACCTACTTTTGTGGCCTCCGATGACCTTAGAACTGAAATGGAAGATTATTTGTTTTTAAGTATTCACCCTGCATTCTCATATGAAAGAGCATAAAGGAAGGAGATGCTAATTCCTTTTGTGAAGAAAAAAAATTGCTACTTTTTTTTTCTTCTTCTCCTCAAGCTGTGTAAAGTATCATGTCCATATTTCAAATGGTGCAGGATGAGTCAAGTCCTCTATTTATGAGCGGTAGTAATGCTTGCCTTGGCAAACACCGATAAATATGAGCTGTGATGGAGTCTGTCAATTCTGTCTGACATTTATACTTCCTGCTGGTTGGTTTGGAGCTCCTCTCATGGTTTGCATGAGTCATCTGCCACCTCACGCCACCAGCGAGGGTGGATTTATTTAACATTCAAATGAGTTGCCTAAAATGTGTCATGACTGGTTAGGTTTGACTCCTCCTCGAGAATCAGTTATGCAGACGTTTGTATTTCACTGACCCTATAAGACCCCGCTTCCGTCAATTTCTGAATGAGCACATGCTGTTCTCTAGGAATATAACAATTAACTCAACTTTTTTTAACAATACATTTAAGACAAGTTATAAATGAAAAAGTGTCCTTTTATTGCTTGGACAAAATGCTGCATATTTCTTTGTGAAATTTAAATGTTTAAAAATAACTAAACTAAATTGAAATTTTAAAACAGACCCCAAATCAAATAAATAAATAACACAAAGAAAATCTCTTGATAATCTCTTTCCATTTAAAGAGGCAACCACTGTATTTTAATCAAGATCCAAACAAAGATGCTGCAAGCAGTTTTTAATCTAAATTAGATAATTAGAATTTTGAAATCTGAAGTTTTTTAATTTTGTGAAACTATACTACATAAAACATATATCTGCATGAAACAAATGGCAATAAGAACTGCAGACAGAACTTTCAGGAAATAAACCATTTAGAATTTTTTTCCTCCCTTTTGTGCTTAGTGTGTCTTTCTTGATATTGCTAAATGCTTTTTAAAATTAAAATGTATGTACTTTATGTATTATTTTATATGATTTTTATACTGCAAACTGGACTGTAATAATAAAATAATGAGCTCCTTACCTGTAAGTACCACACGTCAGTGCCACACTTTACTCTGAAACAGGCAGTGCATTTATTTGATAGTTCACCCAAAAATGAAAATTGTCAAATTACTTACCCTCATGTCGCTACAAACCTGTATGGGTTTCTTATGTTGAACACAAAAGAAGATATTTTGAAGAACCCAAAAGTTGTTGGTCCCCATTGACTTCCATAGTAGGGAAAGAAATACTATGGTAGTCAATGGGGGCCATCAACTGTTTGATTACCAGCATTCTTCAAAATATCATCTTTTATGTTCAACATAAAAACTCATACAGGTTTAGAACAACATGAGGGTGAGTAAATGATGACAATTTTCATTTTTTGATGAACTATTCCTTTAAGTTGCCGCTTTTTGAATGATAAACCAAAAATGTTATATGGCTTAGTGATTGTTTGATTAGTAATCGTGGAGTCTTTCAATACATCAAATCCTGCTGCATGTTAAGAGTTATGCTATTGCTCTTCAAAGAAGTTGTACAGGTCGTACAGGTCGTCATTACAGGTGTTTGTTTTTTCTTTTTGGATTGGGCTACGGTCTGGTGTCTTTAGAAAGATGAGGTTTAAGTTTAATCCTTTAGCAGGATCTTTTTTTTTTACATAGTCTAAAAGTAGAATGTGATCTGAATGTTGGTAATCTGTTTCCAGGTAATCTGCTCTCATTGCATTATGTAACCCTGCACAAGACCTTTTACGCAGAGACTATGACGATTGTTTTGTAATCCTTTACGTTGGTGTTCTTCCAAGCATCTTGCTGTTTTAAGAGGGAGTGAAAGGACACTGAGGTCAGGTCGTGATGGTCCTGCTGCATGTTAAGAGTTATGCTATTGCTCTTCAAAGAAGTTGTACTCCGATGCCATATCACAGATGTTTCATTACAGGTCGTCATTACAGGTGTTTGTTTTTTCTTTTTGGATTGGGCTACGGTCTGGTGTCTTTAGAAAGATGAGGTTTAAGTTTAATCCTTTAGCAGGATCTTTTTTTTTTACATAGTCTAAAAGTAGAATGTGATCTGAATGTTGGTAATCTGTTTCCAGGTAATCTGCTCTCATTGCATTATGTAACCCTGCACAAGACCTTTTACGCAGAGACTATGACGATTGTTTTGTAATCCTTTACGTTGGTGTTCTTCCAAGCATCTTGCTGTTTTAAGAGGGAGTGAAAGGACACTGAGGTCAGGTCGTGATGGTGTGAAATGATTTCTCAGTCTGTCAGGCTCTGATGGTATTTGTTGCTCCTGAGAAGGTTTTAGAGTGGTCAATTGTGACCATATGGTCTGCTGTAATCTGGTTTTAACAGCTTGACACATACCCTGAAAAGAACACGACCATGGAGTCAAAAATAGCCCTCACACTGAACTGTTGGGAAAATTCTGGCCTCAAGAATCACTAGACTTTGTTTGTTTTGGCCACTGGATGTGTACACTGAGTTTGTGTGAGGGTGTTTAGTATGAACGGTGACCCATACGAGCAGGTTGATGTCACTGACTTGTCTGTCCACCGTTGTCAGGCACGAGACGGACTATCCTGGTTCTTTGTCCAGAGGAACCGCTTATCTGTTTTGATCTGTCTGTCTGCCCATTTGTGTCATCCTTTAGTCATTGTCTCTCTGTTTGTCCTTCAGATGTTTCTTGGAGCAAGTTTTGTATCTTAGGGTACAGCTGTAGACTGACTATCTTTTCAACTAAAGGCTAGATTTGAAACTGAGCCATGTGTTGGAGCTGGTAACCCTGCTTTAGTCAGGAATTTCTAATACAGCTGTCCTGAGTGTTTTATACATGCATTGTGGTGCATGACCTCGTCAATGAATGAAATGAGATGAGCAGCAACGTGAATTATTAAATGCTCAAGCAGTAGGGGGGTGTTATGTTGCAATATATGTGTGAATTACAGTTTCTGCAAGCCTTTAAAGGATGTTTTGTAACTGCAGTGTTATTGCCAAGGATCTTTGGGTGACACTGGTTGTAAGAAATGTTCTCTATCTCCCATAGGGGCATCTGTCTGAGGGACTGGTCACTAAATGGTATCGTTCTCCTCGTCTGCTCCTTTCCCCAAATAACTACACCAAAGCCATTGACATGTGGGCCGCAGGGTGCATCTTTGCTGAAATGCTGACTGGAAAAACTCTCTTTGCAGGTATTAAAGTGTGTGTGTATGTCTAAATAAGTCCTATAATCTTGTATTATAGCAGTGTGTCTTCCTTTTATTCTGTCACTTTTTTTAGTTGCTCATTTCTTTGTGACACTATCTTATCTTGCACATACAATGATCAGGTAGCTGAAGGTCATTTCCTGTATTCTTACTGTATTCTAATAAACTAGGACAAGGTGTTTTATTTCTTCTCTTTTGTAGTAGTAAAAGAGAGAAGCTGTTTCTGTGAACTCAAACCTTTGGAAACTAGTGCAGAACTGTTTTAATGCAATTTAGTGGATGCAAGTTTAGGCACAGCTGGTTTACAGAGTTGCCACTGCCATGAAAATATCTGAATTTTAATTTTGAGTTTAGTCTCTATAAATTTATTTTAACAAGTGCTTATCCAGTAATCCTGTACAAATGGGAGAGTCGTGGAAATTCATTATTCAAATGGCGTTGGGACCCTGAGATTAATATTAACCCTCAGCATTGCCAAACTCAAACATTCACACTAACTAGGCCAGTTTTTTGAGTATGCAAATGTCTCTTGTGCCAAATATTGGCAGTGCAATTTCCTTGACACAGTTTCTGAATCAAACATTTGTATGTGTGCGCAGGAGCTCACGAGCTGGAACAGATGCAGCTGATTCTGCAATCCATTCCGGTAGTCCATGAGGAAGACAGACTGGAGCTCCAAAGTGTAATACCTGTCTTTATCAAGAACGACATGTCAGAACCACACACGCCGCTCACCAAGTTATTGCCTGGTGTCAGCCCTGAGGGTTAGTTGCACAAGCATTTTTGCAGAATACGTGCAATTCATAGAAACTTCATTTTATAGACTCTTATGGCGCTTTTCCACTGCGTGGTACGACTCTGCTCGGTACGGCTCAGCACGGCACGGTTCGGCTCGGCAAGGTTTGCGTTTCCACTGCAGTTCAGTACCGCTTTAGAGTGGGCGGGATTATTCACATGTCGTTATAGTTGCGCCGCCTCTACTACCACGACTCCTAAAAAAAACTTTTTCATTCCGCGTCGCCCCATCAAGCTCTCGCTGGAGCCGCTTCTCTGCTATCAACGAGAGGAACGTCTGTACTTCCGCAACAGACAAAACTTTTTGGTTGTTAAAAAAAAGGTGCACTCGTGCAAAACAGTTGCGTCCGATCCTTCGCTGGCTGTGCTGATTTAAATCTAGCGGTTCTTTTGTGTTTGTGTCGCAAGTTCAGTGACGCAGGTAGTGACGATTCTCTCCGGCCAATCCGTGATCAGCAGAGTTTACACGTTACGTTTTGGTAACGGTATGGTTCACTTGGAACCCCAACCGAAGTGGTACTAAAAAAAGTACCAGGTACTGTACCCAGTGGAAAACCCCCCAAAAGTGAACCGTACCGAGCCGTACCATGCAGTGGAAAAGCGCCATTAAACTCATTGAAGCTTGCATACCCTTCTCTCTTGCACACTCCCTTCCCTTTACCCAGCAGCAATCCATAGGATTCTGTGAATTTAGAAAATCATCTCAGTTCTGCTACTCTTTATACTAAATTAGAGTTGGCAGTCTAAATCTCATATATTATTGTTCATTTGTTCACTGTAGCCTTGGATTTCCTGGAGAAGATCTTGACGTTTAACCCCATGGACCGGCTCACTGCGGAAGAGGCTCTTGCTCACCCATACATGAGCGATTACTCCTTCCCTCTAGACGAACCAGTGTCCTTGCACCCCTTCCATATCGAGGATGAGGTGGATGACATCTTGCTCATGGATGAGAGCCACAGTCACATCTACAACTGGGACAGGTGAGCCTCACCTAATGGTGAAAATTCCAGTATTGGTTCATCAGTCTATGAGGTCATGAGTTTTAGAGCAGAGACGGTGTAAGGAAAGTTGGTTCTCCTGGCTGCCATCTTGCCAATGCCATAATTGTTTTGTTTTTCCTTCACACTGTAGGTACCATGAAAGTCAGTTCTCTGATCAAGACTGGCACCTGCACAGCACTCATGAACTAGAAGACGTGCAGCGTGATCCTCGAGCTATGTCAGATGGCACGGACGAGGAGGAGGTCCAGATCGATCCACGGAAATACATGGATGGGGAGTGTGAGAAGTTCCTAGAGGATCCATCGTTCGATCTTCCACCAGAGCGCTCGTGGCAACAGGAAGATCACCATGAGAACAAATACTGCGACCAGGAGTGCAGCTACACTTGCAACTACAAAGCTGTGTCCCCATCCTACCTGGACAATCTGATCTGGAGGGACAGTGAGGTGAACCACTACTATGAGCCCAAACTCATCATTGACCTCTCCAACTGGAAAGAACAGCAAAGCAAAGAGAAGAACGACAAAAAAGGCAAGACCAAGTGTGAGAAGAACGGACTGGTCAAGGCCCAGATCGCCCTGCAAAACCACTGCGTGGCCGAGAAGGATCACGTACAAGAAAAACACCAGAACCACAACCAGGGCTTTGACTTTGATTCGTTTATCGCCAGCACCATCAAAATGAGCCTTCAGCCAGAATCCGGCGACGTTGACCTCCTGAATGAGTTGAACACCTCCGTTTCCCAGCTGGACACCCGTGCTCCTTGCGGCTCCATGTCCAAGTCCATCAGTCAGGAGAAAGAAGAGAAGTGTCTAGTAAACCTGGCACAGCTCGGCGTCCAAGCACCCTGTCCTTGGGAGAGTTTCACGGACAGCGACGTTACCGAGAGCAGCATAATCGACGAGGCTTGCTGGGACGTCCGCAAAGACGAGCAGCTCCAGAAGGAGAACAGCAGCTGCCAGAGCAGTTACTTAGACCGCCTCTTCAACAAGCGTGAGGAGGTAGAGTCCGAGATCCCCGAACCTGTTGAGGAGTCCACACTGGAGGATGACTTCATATCCTGTGGCGGCGAGATTGTCTTTAACATGCAGCTGGAGTCTCTGGCCATTCCGGGGTTCGAGGGAGCGGGTGACATTCCTCTGAAGTCCATCCAGGCAACGTTAACGCCCTCTGCTGTTAAGCGCTCCCCACAAATCGCCCATAAAACCTACAGCAGCATTTTCAAGCATTTAAATTAAACAATCCACCCCGTTCAAGCAAAATCCAGCTTATTTTTTATAGAGTTATGTATTTCTGTACTTGAATCATTTTTTTAATCTTTTTACATATGGTTACTTTTAAGGAAACATTTTTTTCCCCCTTTTTTTTTTTTAAATCTGTGGATTAAATGTAAGCTAATTCAGTTCATAAATTCATCCAAAGTGCTGGACTGTGTTCCTACACATGAAATATGTTTTTGCCCTCTAATTTTCAGTTTCAACTCTGATATATATATTTAAAAAGAAACTAACACCATGATATTTGCACACAGTGTACTGTAGATTCAGAAACATATTAGGGAAAGACAGAGGAACGACTGTTAAGTAGTGAAATAGATGGTTTATCCATTTGCAAGCAAAGGTATAGAGAAAAAGAGGGCGGAATAATGCACCAACCGTGTGGGAGACGCCACCACTGACATCATAATGTGACCTTCTGACTGACAGCCAATAGGACTGACACAAGCAGTGCGTCTTGGCCTTTCTCTTCCTGTTGTTTTTAATTAAGGCTAATGTATTTATTTGTCCTTTCCACCTCATTTCCATTTAAAAGCAAAGCCTTTTTGTCATTTTGTTCATACTGTAAACTTCCTCAAACGTGATGCCAGCACAGCAAGCATTAACCATAGGTTTGCGATGCGTTAACTGTAGGTTCGTAAAGGCGTTATCTACCTCAAGGTAACAGCAGAAGGTTCTGTCTCCCAACTGTAGTGCTTTAAAGAAACACTTACCCTTTCATCGATGTAGTGCACAGCGATTTTTACTTTACATTTTGCATTTGCCATAGTGAAGTGTTGAGATCATTATTTATTTTTAGCAGATGTGCGATATTTATTTTAAGAACATTTTTCAATGTGAGGCATTGGACTTCTATTCTGGTCTGTTTTGGCGCTCTGTGTTTGTTTAGCTGTGGATGTTCACTTATCCGTTTGAGTTGTACAGAAATTCATGACGTTCTCCCAAGTTCAACCATTTGTTTTCATAAGGATTCACCTTAAGGAGTTTTTTTTTTTACTTGTAGGTGCTTTGTACGAGTGGAATACTGCTTTATGGCATTTTATGCGCCTAAAAGTCTTAATTTTTTTTTCTTTATATATATACATATATATATATATATATATATATATGTTAGAAATTGTGCATGGAAGAAAACCAATGGAAGGTACATTTAAAATGAAGTTAATGGTGAAGTATATTGTATAAGTCATTAATTTTATTTTAATTGTATGTTTTTATGAAAAACTGATTTTTTCCAAGCGAGCATGATTGAATTAGGTTCAAATATAGCATGTAGAACACTTAAAAGTTTTTTTTTGTTTTTTTTTTGTTTAATTTTGCCTTTAAATGCTGGTTTCATTCTGTTATCATTGGTTCCACTGTAAAATAACATCAATAAAATGACCAGCAAGTGTATCACTGTGACCTGTCTGTTTTTTTTTTGAGTGGGAAAATACCATAGACTGTATAAAGACATGGAGGTAGTGTCCAGTGACGTCACCCGTAGGTTCCTGAAGAGGTTTTTGAAGCTCAAAGTGGGCAGAGCCGGCACTTTAAGTCACTTCCTTGTTGGCTTCAGAAGAGAGAGCTGGAGGTTGCCGCTTGGAAAATAAGCATGGGCAAAGTTCAGAAGAGGGGTTTCCCTCTGTTAGTTCACACCTGTTGATCTAACCAGTCGTTATTTGCTGCAGGTTTGTGTAATGTCTTATTCATGAGCTTATTCTAGTACCAATAACACCATCACATGATGTGATCTAAAAGATGTCCCATTTTTTAATCTCCCAAAGTTTTTTTCTTATACACAAGGACATGGAGAAATGGGAAACAACTAAGGTCATAAACATTGTTCAGATGCAAACTATTGTGGACCTGGTCCCTCCAGTCCAGTGGAAACCGAGTACTATGACAGCAGCCGGTTAAGAAACTACATTCAATTCAATTCTATTCAAGTTTATTTGTACAGCGCTTTTCACGATACAAATCATTGCAAAGCAACTTTACAGCAAATTAAGTTTCTACAATATTTAGTGGTAGCTTATCAGTGGTGACTGTCAGTCAATGTACATATGGCAGAAATGTACGGAAAAATCAATTAAAGACGTAATCAAACAGACGATGAACACTATTAACAGCAATTATTATATGATGCAATCAAACTTATAGCAAAATGTGGTAGTTCTATATGTTCAACATGCAATGAAAGATGCTGTCAAGCAGAACTCACACTTTCTGAAGTCTGATAAATTGTTAAGAGTGGAATGGACAAGGACTATTTAAAATGAACCAGTGGAGACAAAAGTGAAACAACTTGAACGTCTAACTAAACTGATTTCTTACAATTAGACTGCAAACAAATTTCCACATATTTCACAGCCAATATCACAGGATCACATTTACCGTTCCAGTCACGAGCTAGGGCCACGCCACAAACAAGCTATGGAATACTTAATTGAACAGGATGTTGGGAAAGAGTAGAAAGAGGATAAAACCTGAAAGAAAGAGAAATATGGGATAAGGATGGCTGAATGGATGGGAAAGGGTGGGTTCGAGAGAAGTAGACAAACAATACGGTATGAGGCGGCCCGATATATGAAGGTTTCGGGAAGTCAGGTGATCGTTTGGGCCCCGCTCCCAAACCTCAGTTAACAAGTCAACTCCCTTTAATAAAGAGCCCTGGTGCAAATGATATAACGGATTATCATTTGTATGATTTCAGAGTTGCTTTTAAAGTGTTTGTTGACCATTCATAGCAACGGATGTTTTGGAGTCTGCCGTGATGCCTAGGCTCAGAGCTTGTGACCCTGGTCGGGGCAGAGAAACTCCCTTCACTGATGGGGTCACTTACAGCCTGAGAAGGCTGTAATTTGCCCACTACCATAATACATCAAATCATGCAGATTCTTTTGGAGAGGTGTGCTTTTACTTTTCTAAGTGGTCTGATTTGCAATTTATCTATAGACCAGAATATTGAAAAGACTTGGACTGGCTCTGCTGACTTTCCACTAGGGAACCCAGAACACCTTAGCAACTATATAGCAATCCATTAAACCACTCAGAACACCTTAGAATCACGGTAGATTCACCTTTTAACCAGGCCTTATGCACTCTTGGTGCATGAAAAGTTCACAGTCATACCATCTGAGAATGTGACACACTAATAAGCTTCTAAAATCAATATGCACAAATAGAATTTGAGCTCCTTATAAGATCTAAATGGAGACTATTCCCACCAGAGCTCAGCTGAAGAGCAGGCCAGCTGTGAGTTTCAGGATAATAGACCTCCTTGCATCCTTTTGCCCGGTTCCTTAGGAACATCAGCCACAACATAAGTATGGTTACCATGTCCACACAGCGTGGAGGGAGTTCAGTTCCTCTAGACACACATTAATCAGCTGGTTTCTTCAACCTGGATCCTTTAGAGATGTTGACCTGAATTCCAGTCCGTGGAGAGAGGTTTCCATGCCCTCAGAACATAATACTCTAAGTAAGCCCAGGTGTATAGGGAAAATGGTTTACATTTACACAGCACTTTTTTACATTTCTTAAAGATAGTATGAGTTGCAATGACATTTTAGTGCCAGTTTAATATTACAAAGTGTACAATTTTGAGGTTTTCAAGAGCAGTACTTCTCAAAACTAAACCCACTGGATAGGTTTGAGAAGTACTGGTCTAGAGCAGGTATAGTCAGCCACGCTCTTGAAAGGCTACCATTCTGTAGAGTTTAGCCCAACCCTAATCAAATACACCTAAACCAGCTGATTAAAGTGTTTCGATCACTTGAAAATATCAAGTAGGAGTGATGGAGCAGGGTTAAAAAACCAAAGCCTGCATGAAGGTGGCTCTGCAGGGCAGGGTACCCCTGGTCAAGAGAATCAGGCCATCACATTGCAATATTAAAGTAGTTGTATTAGGAGAATAAAGTAAATATTACACCAAGGTCACAGCGTTATGGGATTGAAGTCAAAATATATAAAGACAAAAGGTGACATTCTTTTAAAATGCTTAGCATGGCAGTGATAAAATCCATGTGACATCAGGGCGACTTGAGGGTGTTGATATGTAGTTGCTAATGGATTCTGAGTGGTTTTTAGCATGTAGCTAACATGTTCTGGGTGGTTGCTAGGTGACAAATTCATTTTATTGGCAAATAACTGTAGTTACTTAGAGAAACAATAGCACCGCCTTCCCTATCAAGCTGTATGATTTGAGATATCATTCATATGCATTACACAAACTATGCTGGAGGAGTTACGTACCAAAGCTTAAAGGGATAGTTCACACAAAAATAAAAATTCTGTCATTAATTATTCACCCTCATGTCGTTCCAAACCTGCAAGACCTTTGTTCGTCTTCAGAACACAAATAAAGATATTTTTGATCAAATCCAAAGCTTTCTGACCCTGCATAGACTGCAACAGAACAACCATGTTCAAGGCCCAGAAAGGTAGAAAGGACACGTTAAAATAGTCCATGTGACATCAGTGGTTCAACCTTAATTTTACGAAGCTACGAGAATACTTTTTGTGCATAAAAAAAACAAAAATAATGGCTTTATTCAACAATTTCTTTTCTTCCGTGTCAGTCTTTGACACGGGTTCACAACAGCACCAAAACACATGGGTGTGCATTCCCCTGCTTGTAAACAAGGCACAGCACATGCGTGGTCTACGTCAAAAGGCACACCACACAAGCTCTCAGATTTCAACAAAAATATCTTAATCTGTGTTCCGAAGATGAATGAGGGTGTTATGGGTTTGGAACGACTTGAGGGTGAGTAATTAATGATAGAGTTTTCATTTTTGGGTGAACTATCCCTTTAAGATTTATGGTTGAGGGTTTGCTCAGATCCTTAACTTCAGTTAAAGGAGTAATGATAGTCATGTTTGCCTTGGCAAACACTGCTAATTCTTTCCTATTACTGAATTTCCCACACCACATTCATCCAGTCTTTCTCTTCATTAGCATTTCCCCTGCTTTGCTATACAGTCATCAACATCAGCAGGCTGTGAATAGTGACAGTTGTCACTAATAGTGACTATTTCCCATGACTGAAAGAGATCCATTACAGCTAACCAACAGATCTCTGCTCCTCTCAGCTGTGACCTCTGGTGAACTCAGCCCATGCTTTGCTTTTTACTGTGCGTGTCATATCCAAACCAGGTCTGTGTCATTCGCACACGAGCCGAGTGACCCTCACTGACAATCCCAGTCAAACTGTCAGATGGCGTTAGGATAAAAATAATGGCTGTAGAGCTGAGGGAACAAAAAGATAAGCTGCTTTTGAAGGTAGTCAGCTGACAGCAGCTTAATGGAGCACTTGATTAACTCAAGGTCACAGAAGTTCATTTTCACAGACTGCCAGTTACAGCAGTGTATGAGGGAGGAAGCCATTATACACCCCAAAGTGCTCACAGAACCCAGGAAACACAAGAACCTCTAGCAGGCTAGCATGGCCCTAAAGTAGCATCTGGAGAGTGTCACTGTGGTGGATTGGTGTCATATAAAGTATTTTTAGATTCTCAGCTGACTTTGATAAAGACCCTTCACTTTAAATCACACTATCCCAAAATGTGCTATTAATAAACCCGCTTTTTCAAAGTATGTCAACACTTGTTGGATCACTGTGTACAGAGGATGTTCTGATTCATGCTGCTATATAACCAAGTGTTCCTAGTTTTTATTCCTGGATCAAGTTTTTGGTCAATTGTGTTGCTTTCTAGTCTGATTTGATCACCTTAGTCTGTGATGATACTGTCAGCAGATGACAACTTAAATGTGTGTCCATGCTAAATGACCATCCCAGATAACATTTGATATTTTATACCAATTTTGAATATTATGTCTTTTCGGTTCTTGAATTTTAATGGATGAGCGGCATTCCAAGAGTGCTGATATAACAGTCCAACATTACTGGGACTTTTCACTATTTGTATCACTCCACTTGTCTGCGTTTGCGCATTTCAGACAAACTCTAGCTGTGTCTCATTTCGAAGGTTGCATTTGTCGGCCACATACGTCATTGAGAATGTCTCATTTCAGAAAAGTAATTATTATAAAATTAACTCTTATTCCTCAAGATGCATAAATTATTGTAATTTCTTTCTTACTTTGTGATGTAATGGTTACTTTTCTTAAATAAGGCAGCCTCAATGACATATGCAGCCGACAGATGTGACCTCCAGAGACGCAGCTTTCGAAATGAGACACAGCGTGTTGGTTTGTGCCAGGGGTCCAATCCTGCTCCAGGAGAGCAAATGTCCTGCAGAGTTTAGCTCTCTCTGTCCTTTGTGTGTGCATAACCTCAGTGAAGTTTATTGTTCAATGTTAGCAGATGTCAAAACTGAAGCACCATGTTGAGTGGCACTATTGATGCAATATGATCTTTTGTTTGCTCTTGATGAAGCACTCAGCAATGACATGAAACAGAGAAACACTGAATGTCATGGAACAAGTATTAAATGAAGGAGAAGATCAGATGCAGGCCAAATCCCTGATCACAGTAGATCATCGTTATATAATAGTACTTCACACCACAGCAAAGTGATATGCGTAAGAACACACAGCCCTTCTCTATACTTGTTTTTGTCTTCATTTAATAGACAGGATGAGCGAGCGTTCTTCCTCCTTGGCTCTTTTCTATTGTGTTGTTAATAACAGTATTTTAAAGTAAAATGAACTCTGAATTTAGTGTGGCTCTGTTGTTCTAATTAGACACATTTTCCAGAAGTCTCTATAAACTCTGACTGAATTCAGTTTCCATCCACTCGTAGGAACATAATGAGGAAAGATTTTTCGGTTGGCCATGAAACAGACTCTGAGTAATCTCAAGAGGTTGTTGACGGGGCTTGTTAAACAGGTAATTCAGCATGTGGAGCACCTGTTAGCTGTGGAGTTACTAAGAAGATGACTCACGAATCATTCTCAGGAATCAAAGAACATCCAGACCCACCAAAGCTTTACGCATACAGAGACTCTCCTTCTCTCCCTCCTACACCTCACATTTGTCTGTCACTCTTACACTATGAGGAACACTGAATGCAAAAATTACCACATTATATGGATAAAAATTTTATTAAAAAGTTATTCAGTGAATAATTGGACTGTGAATAACACCCGCCCTAATTCTCATTGGTGTGTCTAAGTGAGAAGTAGCAATGGCCAATTTATGAATGAATGATTCTATTGAGTAAGATTTTTTTAGTGACAGGTGATTCAGATCACAAATCCAGCCTAAATTATTTGTTCTTATCCAGTTGTAGCAACATAGGAGGAATGATTTCTTTTAAATTTCTTATAAAAGAAATTCCGTTTCTTTTCTCTGGCTCCGTTTCTTTTCCCTCTCGCTCCGTTTTTCATGAGTTCATCAAACAACAGTGGTAAGTCAGAATCATTCATCAATCACGGCGAGTAATGTCTTCTTCTCCTGCTATTGTTATTTGCACTGCTTGCCACATGCACTGTACAGTTTATCTCTCTCTGTCGGCGACGAGGGATTCTATTCTATTCTATGTATCCCCTATAATGTTTGCACTGGCTACTGTATACAGGCCACCAGGGCACCATACAGACCTTATTAAAGAATTTGCTATATTTTTTATGATTTTATTAGGTAGTGCTGGCTGCAGATAAGGTTTTAAAGAGGTCATATGATGTTGCTAAAAAGAACATTATTTTGTGTATTTGGTGTAATGAAATGTGTTTATGGTTCAAAAAACACATTATTGTGCAAACTCCATAGGCTATAGCTAAAACTGTAAATTCTACTCCTTGTTACAAGTATGGTAGAACCATCACTTCTACCACAAAAGACTGCTTTATAAGTAATCTTCCTGATCCAATAGCTCAGAACAACTTGATGTAACAAAAACAGAGGTGTTAATTATCGGACTAAAACCTCTGCATGTAATAACCTAGAACACTGTCGAACACTTGATGGCTGCTCTGTCAATTCTTCGTCATCAGATAGAAACCTAGGTGTGCTATTTTATAGCAATCTTTCCTTTGAAAGCCACATTTCTAGCATTTGTAAAACTGCATTTTTCCATCTCAAAAATATGTCTAAATTACGACCTATGCTCTCAATGTCAAATGCAGAAACGTTAATTCATGCGTTCATGACCTCAAGGTTAGATTATTGTAATGCTTTATTTATTGGGTGGTTGTTCTGCACACTCCAGCTGGTCTAAAATGCAGCAGCTAGAGTTCTTACAAGAACCAGGAAGTATGACCATATTAGCCCGGTTCTGTCAACACTGCACTGGCTCCCTATTAAACATCGTATAGATTTTAAAATCTTGCTTATTACTTATAAAGCCCTGAATGGTTTAGCACCTCAGTATTTGAACGAGCTCTTATTGCGTTATAGTCCTCCACGTCCGCTGCATTCTCAAAACTCTGGCAATTTGATAATACCTAGAATTTCAAAATCAACTGCGGGCGGCAGATCCTTTTCCTATTTAGCGCCCAAACTCTGGAATAATCTACCGAACATTGTTCGGGGGGATGACACGCTCTGTCCATTTAAATCTAGATTAAAGACCCATCTCTTTAACCTGGCTTAGTCTTACACATAACACACTAACACATTTATAAAGGATTGTTTAATAACATATAAAAGATTGTTAGGCTGCATTAATTAGGTCAGCCGGAACCGGGAACACTTCCCATAACACCCGATGTACTTGCTACATCGCTAGAAGAATGGCATCCATGCTAATGTTAGTCTGTTTCTCTCCAGCCCAGATGGTGGATCAGCACCTAGAGATGACCTCGACAGCCCTGAATGTCAGCGGAGACCAAGACAACTAGATGAGCCCCAGAGACAGATCCCCAGAGAAGACCTTGTCTCCTAGACGGCCATCGGGACAAGACCACAGAAACCAGATGAGTCCTCCGCACAATGTGACTTTGCTGGAACAACCTGCTGGTTCATCTGGCCGGAGGAGAACTGGCCCCCCCGACTGAGCCTGGTTTCTCCCAAGGTTTTTTTTCTCCATTCTGTCACCGATGGAGTTTTGGTTCTTTGCTGCTGTCGCCTCTGGCTTGCTTAGTTGGGGACACTTATTTTCCAGCAATATCTTCGACTTGATTGCACAGATACTATTTAAACTGAACTGAATTCAATGATGGACTGCCTTTAACTGAAAATTGGGTGTTTATTGTCCTTTTGCATTATTGACACACTATTTTCCTGTTTAATAATGTAAAGCTGCTTTGACACAATCTGTATTGTTAAAAGCGCTATATAAATAAAATAAAGGTGACGAAGGTATAATTCTTTTGTGGCGCTTTTGAAAATGTAATGTCTTCCTTTTCGGAAAAAGGAAAGCTTCATTGCTCATTTATTGTAACTGCATGAAAAAGAGCAACCAGCATCTCCTTTTGTGTCCCATGTAAGTCATCCAGGTTTGGAACAATGTGAGTAAATTGTGTCAAAATTATTTCGAGGAGGATCATCCCTTTAAGCAAATGAAGTAAAACAAATGTATAAATTATTTAAAGGTAGCATATTGAAAAGATTTGTGGCTGTAGGCACTGTTGGTTTAATTATTAGAATGAGGAAGCAACAAATGGGACAGACACTGCTGAGGTTTTTAATCAAAACTCTTGCACACAAGGTCAAAGGGAGACCGAGCAGATACCAGTCGAGCAGTTAATCTTTTAGCAGTGAGTAAGCACCATCCAACTATAACCACAATCAAGTGCCTGTATAAAACTCCTAAACAGAACCAACTGATCACACACATGGAGTTTTGCCTAAAAGCACAGTAGTGACCCACTTACAATGTGGGACAATAGTTTGTGGTCTGAGGCTCGCATGTTTATCCGGGACTCAAAAGTAATTGGTTGTGATATCATGCTGTGAATCTTTTCATCCAGAGAGACTGGGCCGCTTGTTAAAGTAGATGAACGGATGGAGCAAAATATTGGAAAAAGCTCAGAGAAAGTTTTAGAAGAATTCCAATCACAAGAGGTGTGGAACACTCCTAGGCTTGTAACTTGTTGAAAGCTTGAAAATTGAATTGATCTGATACAAACTGAAGATTGTATATGTACTAAATGTAGGCTACTATATTACACTTAGTATGTAGTAATTTGCTAAATGACACAGGCTCAAAATATAATTTATAACATCTGATTAAAATATAATTCACATAAACAATTATGAAATGAGAAGACACTATGTGTGTAAATATATGCACTATATGCATCCTTGCTGAAGAAAAGTATAATTTTAAAAACTCTTTCTCCAAACTTATGAATGTAGTGTATCACAGTTTTCATAAACATCTTAATAATAATAAGATTATAAGAGGTAAAAAGAATAAGAAATAATACAAAGAAAATCAGCATATGATGATTTCTGTACGATCATGTGACACTGAAGACTGCTAATGGCTGCTAAAAATTCAGATTTGCTATCACATGATGAATAAATTACATTTAAGAATATATTTAAATTGTAATAATATTTCACAATAATCCTGTTTTTATTGTATTTTGATTAAGATAAACGCAGCCTTGGTGAGCATAGGAGACTTAAATAAATAAATACAATAGCAATTATTGTAATACAATTATTAAGAATTCAGAAATTCTCCATATAATTCTAGTGATGGTGCCCTCTTTTGGTGAGGCAGTGTAACTGCAGATATTATAGACAACTGTTGACATCAACTAGCAAGAATAGCAGCAGACAAGAATAGCCCACTACACACTTCACCTTGACATAGTATGGCAATATTAATATGCATTCAGTACTTAAAT
Source organism: Sinocyclocheilus rhinocerous (assembly GCF_001515625.1). NCBI lineage: Eukaryota > Metazoa > Chordata > Actinopteri > Cypriniformes > Cyprinidae > Sinocyclocheilus > Sinocyclocheilus rhinocerous. The sequence goes on from NW_015635519.1 coordinate 321,385, forward strand.
GGCCTAAACATTAGTAGATGTACTAAAATGCATGAGATAATGTTCATAATGCAAAACAAGCATTTTACACTGAATACTTCCTAAGAGCAAATATTTACAAATAATGTCAGACTGTGTGTTTTATTGAGTGAGTGACCTCCAGTTATAATCTCAAAAGTAAAACTGGTTGTTTTCTTTAAAGTTATTTTTGGGGCTTTTTATCTTTATTTGAGTAGACAGTTGAGGAGAGACAGGAAGTGAGATGGATCTGGAAAGAACAATGAACTCACTGCATTGCACCCACAATGCAATGCACTCCACTTGACCTTTCATTTTAAGTGTGAATACATGTTATAGTAATAGCAGTAGATTATCCATAATTGCATGCAACCAACCCTAAACCAAACCCTAATCCTGATTTACTTAAATACTTAAATGTATAACTACACTATGACAACAAGTGTAAAGTGTGACTACAGATTCTTGTTGTTTATTGTTTAAAAATGGCTACCGTCTCACTATTTTTTAAGTAAACCGTATACAGTGTATAGTATACTGTTAGTAACTAGAAAGCTAGTATTTCATTCCAAACATACAGCTCTGCTTGTATACTGCACATTTTGGCCAATGTAGTATGCCATTTGTGTATTCCATTCATACGGTTTGCATACTGTGCATTGTGTATATATATATATCAAACAGTATTGCAGAATACTAAGACTAGTGTGGAGCATGCCATTCTGAACATAACCAGAGAATCCTATGTGTGTGTGTGGTCAGTATGAATACATGGAGAGGTGATAAACTCACATTCCTTCCACCTCAGCTGCTGTGAAAAGTCACCTCATAGCAACCACAGCTAACGTTATTCAGTATGCTAACTTCACTCAACTGATCATGTTTCAGACGAGGTCCCTTCCTTGTTTCACCTTTGACCAATTCGCTTTTTATTTAAAAATATGAATTAGTGATTGGTCAATAGCTGCTTTTTGTATTCAGATATAAATGACCACTAAACTGTAACGGAGTGTTGAGAGAATTTCTACATAGCATAGTTTATTTTTCTTCATATTTTCATCTACATTTATTATCTGGTACAATAAGTAGGCATGCATAAGCAGGATAATGTAGTAAAATAAACCCCATTTTAGCACCTGGCACTATATCTTACATCTTTAAAAAATGTTAAAAATATCTTCTGTTTGCATGTGTGGATATTAATATCAGTATGAGCTGGCAGATAGAAATGTGTCATGCTCTCAGTCATTCACTATCAGTTACCGGGCGGCACGAGTAAATCGTCTCACTTTCCTCAACATGTAAGGGCAGGAGCTATGTTTAGTACATCAGCATTCTCAAACACATGGGAACGGCTCTTCCACAGAGTCAATGAGTGTTAAACATAAAACAGAGCCTCTCAGCTTTCATTAATAGACACAGACTGTGACAGAGACCTTCACACCAATCACACACCACACACACAGCTGTATGTGCTAAATACCACATGGTTTGTGCTGTTTGCCACATTCATACAAATTCATACACATACAAAGGCTAGTGGAAGCGAAGTGAGTTTTATGTCTGTGTAGTAGCCGTATTATAAATGAAGGTTTTGTGCCCTCTAGTGAGGAACCCAGAGCATGACAGTAGCTGCCGTCAGCCAATAGGAACTGCCTGGTCTGATTCTGAAGATGTCAGCAAAACACAGTGGATTCTGGGATGTAACAGATATTGCAAGTAGTCTTTAGTTTCATTCATCTAATGCAGGGGTGCCCAATCCTGTTCCTGGAGATCTGCCTTTACCTGCAAAGTTCAGATCCGACCCTGTGGTTGATGCAGGAAGGTAGATCTCCAGGAACAGGATTGGGCACCCTTGCTCTAATACTGTATGCCTTTAATAAATTAGCATCATCTATTCATCCATATAATCCATGAGGATGCAAATGTTTATACTGTATGCTGTTAAAATCTATTTTAAATGTAAAAGAGACAGCATATTCATAAGGTTAAGAATAATCAAATATATAGGCAAAAATATAGTAGGCTACAATCTACAGGGGATTTATATACATTCAAAAAAGGTTCCGAAGTTATATTGTTAAGTTCCACATTTAAAGGAATAGTTTTGCTTAAAATGTACTCATCCTCAGGCCATTCGGATGTAGATACGTTTGTTTCTTCATCAGAACAATGAATGGGTGCCAGAAGCCATGATTTAAAGTTAAAACGTCTTAATGATAAATTTGTTTCTTACAAACATGCAGCTTTTCTCTTTACAAGATATTTATGGATGGACTGGAGTCGTGTGGATTATTGTGATGTTTTATGAGCTGTTTGGACTCTCATTCTGTATTTGGACACTTTCTAGTTAGTGGATCATGTTAATGTTTAATGGTAGTTACTCTGCCAGGACACGTGTGAACTTGAGGGGAACAAACACAATCTCATGAGAAAAAGTAGCTGTTTTACAATGTGGCAATTTCTTATATATACTATTGTAAATCATAGAAAAAACACAATTGTTTTGAAAAAAAAAAGTGAGCATGAAACATATCCATCATGGAAACATTAGTGAGATGCAATTTTATATGAATTAGCCACCGGTTTGTCAAAATGTAAAACAGTTTTATGGGAAAATGACCAAAACACCCCCATGAAAAAAGTCTCAAATGCCTCTGAAAAGTGACATTAGTGAAATATTGCAGTGTTCTGATGACACTTAGTTTGATTGTAGGTTTCTAAAAGTATCCAAATATTTTCTGGGGCCACAAGACAAGAACTTTTTCGGTGCTGTTCTCATTCTGTGGATTTTCAACGATTGCTGTTACAGAATGCACATGTATTCATGTATCACATGTATCACAAATTCCAGAGTGATGTTCTTGAAGACAAATAAGAATAAATAGAGCAGAAACAGAAAGAAAGAGAGGAACAAAGGTAGGACAGGGAAACAGAGTGTGCTGAAGCGTGGTTGGGCTACATACCATCTGTATTGTGAGAATCAGACAGATCAGATCTCTCTGTCTAAAGTGCCCATCAGTCATATAGAGAAGTTCATCTTTTAACATCAATGGACCATCATGGAAATAACCGTCAGATAGGAAAACACCTGTCTTCACGCCCAATCAAACATGACGTAATCTCATTCCAGATTCTAGCGGCACTATACACGGCCAAATTAAAATAAATAAATAAATGTATGATTTGTGTTTTCTTATTTCAAGATGCAACGGTGTGGACATTTAGGCTGGTCTTTGAACATTCTGATCTGTTTGACATTGTTATGTATAATTTAAAATAGTTCAGATTCATCACGTCATCATTTGCTGCAGCTCTGTTCCATGTAATGAGAGTGAATAGCAGAGGTGTAAAGAGTACCTAAAAACCATACTTGAGTAAAAGTACAGATACCTTACAGTGAAATTACTCCACTACACGTTACAAGTCACCAATTCCAAAACAACTTGCGTAAAAGTCTTAGAGTATCTGATTTTAACAGTACTTAAGTATTTTACTTATACTAAATATAGGCTCAAAAAATGCACTCAACACTCATTTCAAATGTAGCGGAGTAAAGAGTACAGATACTCATTCAAAAATGTAGTGAAGTAAAGAGTAAAAGCTAATATCTTTGATACTCAGTACAACTACAAAGTATCCAAAAAGATACTCAAGTACAGTAACTAATTACATTTACTCCAATACTTTACACCTCTGGTGAATAGGGCTTTCAGAAGTACATGGAGCATTTAGAAGTCATACAATATATTTGCACGAGGAACATGGCAAAATTCAAATTTAGCCTCACGCAAAGCTTTAATAGAAGACTAGGAATACAGTGCACGACTGATAATAGACTACTGTTACGTTTTAAGGGTTTTGCTTTTTCGACATATTATGCTTTGTATGCTTTCATGGTATTGAAACGAGCAACATGAACATTATTCTAAGTTTCTCTTTTTGTTTTCCTCAGAAAATACAGTTTTGAAAAGTCACATTTATTTATGTAGGGCTTTATGCAATACAGATAGTTTCAAAGCAGCTTTACAGAAATAAACAGGAAAATAATTGCAAAATTAATCAATTATGAAATTGCTTTTCAGTAAGTGTCATTGTTGCAAAGCTCATCAATTCTGAAACACATTCAGTTCAGAAGCTCTACAGAAGGCAATTCAGAGAAGAACAAAGAATTGTCACTTTTGGTGAGCTATTTACATTCCCAGACTTATTCCTCGCTCATGTTGTTTGCTCTGTGGGGGAGGGTTGTTCCATTAATAACATCTTCTGAGAATCACGTTTTTTTGTGTCACAGATGTTGTCAGGCAGTTTCTACAGGTTCTTATGCTGTTCACAGCTGGAAAACATGATCAGCTGGCCCAGTGAGCTCATTGGGCGGAACACAAGTGATGTCATAAAAGATCATCCTGCCAGGACTTGTAGTAATATCAGGGTTCAATGTCTGTCGGGAGCCTCCCTTTCCCAGCACTAAAGACGATTGCCTCCCAGTAACCCCAGTTACCTGTAAGACAGCAGACTACATGTCTCTTAAAACATGCTGTAGTGAATCAGCTCATGGGGAAATATGAATAATTAATCATAACTAGTTATAATTAATTATAAACATTTAGATCCGCTGTAGATATTTACTTTTTGGTTTTCAGCTACTGCAGAAATTGCTGATAGTCTAGATTTTAACCTCCGGCCTTTCATTGACGCTGTGAAGGAAGGCTTCATGGAAATCTGGGAATTTCCCCATTTTAATAATCTCTGCAATCCCAAAGACAAACAACTTCATGAACAGGACTGCAAATTATGAAGGCCAGATGTTTAGATGTATATCTTCATGAAATCGACATAAACAGGAACACTTTGTGACGTTACTGGGCTAAATGAAGGCTTGATGTCCTTAATTTTCTTAGACACAATACTTATTATCAATAATACTCTATTTATGATTACTCCAACAGGAAATGAGGTTACTGATGTTCCCTATGGATTCTTGTAGAATTAGCGACACTTAGCGCCTTTGTTTTAGAATTGTTTTGTTAGAACAGCCCTTCACACTTACACAATGAGTTAGAAACACATTGTGCGCCTCTACTCTGGTCTGGAACTCAACATGGCTCTTTGCAAAGTTTTCTGAGGAATGGCTATATATACATATATCAGAAAACTTTGCAATGAGTCATTGTGTGTGTGTGTGTGTGTGTGTGTGTGTGTGTGTGTGTG
>NW_015635519.1:326710-333366 GCF_001515625.1 Sinocyclocheilus rhinocerous
GTGTGTGTGTGTGTGTGTGTGTGTGTGAAGGGCTGTTCTAACAAAATAATTCTAAATTCTAATTCTTCTCCTTAACTGCCAAATTTATTATGACTTCCATTCTAATTCTAGATTAATATTAAATTCAAGACAATTTCAATTTTATAGCTCTTTTCACACATTGCTATAAAGCATCTTTACAGAAAATCATAATGTTAATGTTTGTAATATCTTAATATCTTCATGCCTTATAGTTATATTTAGCAGATCCAACTTTAAATATATTGTTGAGTGAAAACCCATATATATAAAAAAATTTGGGATCAGTAAGATTTAAAAAAAAAATGTTTTTAATGTTTAAAGAGGTCTCTTATGCTCATCAAGGCTGCATTTGATCAAAAATACAGTAAAAACATTAATATTGTGAAATATTATTGCAATTTAAAATAAAGATTTTCTATTTTAATATACTTTAAAATGTAATTTATATTTCTGTGATTAAACCAGAATTTTTAACAGCAATTTCTCCAGTCTTCCGTGTCACACAATCCTTTAGAAATCATTCTAATATGCTGATTTATTATGATTATTGGAAACAGTTGTGTTGCTTAATACTTTTGGGAACCTGTGATACTTTTTAAAAAGATTTTTTTGATGAATAAAGTTAAAAAGAACAGTATTTATTTGAAAGAGATTTTTTTTGTAACTATAAGTCAACAATACTATAACTTTAATATAACTTTTTTATCAATTTTTTTTATCAATATCAACACATCCTTGCTGAATAGATGCATTAATTTCTTTAAAAAAAAAAAAAACAGTTACCCCAAACTTTTAAATGGTCGTGTATTAAGATTTTTATTTTGAATGATGCTGTTCTTTTTAATTTTTTGTTAATCAAAGAATCCTAAATAAATCACATGTTCCAAAAATAAATAAATAAATAATAATAAATAAATAAAATACAAAATAAGCAGCTGTTTCCAACATTGATAATAAACTAGCATATTAGAATGATTTCTGAAGGATCGTGAGGACACTGACGACTATAATATTAAAATAGTTAACCATTATTTTAAATTGTAATAATTCACAATAGTGCGGTTTTTACTGTACTTTTGATCAAACCAATGCAGCCTTGAGAAGCATATATGTGACCTTGGACCACAAAACCAGTCATAAGGGTCTTTTTTTATTATTGAGATTTATACATCATCTGAAAGTTGAATAAATAACCTTTCCGTTGGTGTATGGGTTGTTAGGATAGGACAATATTTGGCCGAGATACAACTATTTGAAAATCTGGGGCCTCATTTATAAAATGTTGCGCAGAAACCATCCTAAAATTGATCTTACGAACGATCATCTCTCAAATATGCGTACGTGTGATTCATAGAATGAACGTACGCACGCACAGAAAACGCACGTACGCGTCTCTTTCAGATGTGAAATCGCAAATGATCTTGAACTTGCGCGCAAATGAATGGTCTCAGCTCTCTTTCTTGTAAATGACTCCCAATTAATGTCATTAACATGTAAAAGATCACCAGTCATCAGCATCCATATTCTTTAATTTAGAACAGCGAGCTGTAAGAACAGCTTACATTTTCAAAAACCTGCAGTTAGCTACTCGAACAAGAAAAAGTGCGTCTGCTCAGACCGGACGTGACTCTAAGCACTTTTCCACATCAAAGCCAGTTTTTACATATGTGACCCTGGAGCACAAAACCAGTCTTAAGTCGCTGGAGTATATTTGTAGCAATAGCCAAAAATACATTGTATGGGTCAAAATGATTGATTTTTCTTTTATGCCAAAAATCATTAGGATATTAAGTAAATATCATGTTCCATGAAGATATTTAGTAAATTTCCTACTGTAAATATATTACAACTTAATTTTTGATTAGTAATATGCATTGCTAACAACTTTATTTGGACAACTTTTAAGGCGATTTTCTCAATATTTCGATTTTTTTTGCACCCTCAGATTCCAGATTTTCAAATAGTTGTATCTCGGCCAAATATTGTCCTATCCTAACAAACCATACATCAATGGAAAGCTTATTTATTTCAGCTTTCAGATGATGTATAAATCTCAATTTCAAAAAATTGACCCTTATGATTGGTTTTGTGGTCCAGGGTCACAAATATGAGCGTTGGCGTGGATTTAAGCGTACGCGCTGCTAAGATCAAATCTGAGCGTACGCACGCTTTATAAATGAGCCTTTAAAGTTGTCTAAATGAAGTCCTTAGCAATGCATATTGCTAATCAAAAATTACGTTTTGATATATTTACAGTAGGAAATTTACAAAATATATTCATGGAACATGATCTTTACTTAATATCCTAACGATTTTTGGCATAAAAGAAAAATCGATCATTTTGACCCATACAATGTATTGTTGACTATTGCCACAAATGTACCTGTGCTACTTATGACTGGTTTTGTGCTCCAGGGTCACATATGAGACTTCTTTAAAAAATATAAAAGTCTTACGGATCCCAAACATTTAAACGGTAGTGTAGTTAAATGACTCTTTTTCTTTTTTTTTTTCTTATATTGTTTTCATATTCTTTTTGTTTCCTTATTTATTTATTTTAAGAAGCCACATGACATTTTATGTTGGCGTTAAAAGAGTATTGGTCATTTGAACAGCTTACAACTTTAGCAACGCCACTAATAACCTCAGGACCAGCTTCCTCAGTGGCCAAACCTACAAAAACAAGGAAAGTTCAGCATCCCCCCACCCCTTTTGATAATGCAGCATCTGTTGTTTGTAATAATGTGAATGAGGTCAATGAATGTTTAACCATCCCCCAATGAATCACTTGGTGTATGAAATAAACACAAGGACTCTATTCCAAAACACAGGCAGCATTTTCACACCAAAAGGTTACCTTGCTTTCAAAGGCACCTTATTTTGGCCACATTAAGGGCAATATGTATTTATTTTGTGGAAAAAGTGATCCCAGAATGCGTTGTCACAGACATGTATAAAAAATAATACATGAAAGAAATTATGAGTACTGCTTACATTATTACATCTTAGCAACATGCTAATGTCAAACTCCAATGACTTTTGTTATTATTAATGTTGTGTGTTTACTAAAACTCTTATTAATCAAGCAGTGGCTCTTTGGTAGCCAAAAGGCTCAACTGTGGGCCGCAAAAAGCCAAAGGTGTGACATCTCACCTCTGCTGATTAAACACATGCACAACACAGTTTTTCCAGGGGAATGAGCCCAAGAAGCAAATGCTTATCAGATCCCTCATATCTGGCTATCATTTCAGTGCGTGATAAAGATCAGAGGATGAAACGTGCTGCCGTATCACCGTTACAGCCTCCGGCCTTTGGACAGTGAATGATTGACACAGAGATCAGTAGAGGCCAGGAAAAAGGCAACATGACACTGTAGCTTGAAACACCTTTAATGAGGCGGACAGAGTGTCCCAGACAGGTACAATGTACAGATCGACACTCTTAATACTGTTTAATTTTTAAAGGAATACTGAAGAGAAATTTGCCATGTTAGGAGTCATGCTGCTTTTCACAGTTCTATGGAACATGACAGATGCCTCCAGATGAGTAGCAGTTAGTAAATGTTTAAAATAGTTTGTCAAAGATATAACCAGAGGTGAATTTACTTGAAGGACAAGATCATGAATTTAAACGAGAATAATGTTCACCAAAACGTCTAGGATAATAGGGTGATTCTAAATTGACAAACCATCTGAGAAATTGTCTGAAAAACCTTTTAAGATTTGTGATTTAACAGAAATATATTTAGCAGACATCAAATCATTGGACAATATTTAAAAATAACTTTGCAAAAAATATTATTTTTCACAATTATTTAAGATAATGACAATACTTTTAGTAGTAATGCTAGTAATAATGCTAGTAATTGCTATTTTGGCCAAACAATGAATGAATGAATGAATGAATGAATGCAAAAGATAAAAAAAGAAAATAGAAAAATTATATTATATCGCTATTTTGGCCAAAAAATGAATGAATGGATGAATGAATGAATGAATACAAAAATTATATTATATTATATTATATTATGCCTGGAATACAGTCTTTAATTATCTTTTAACTTTAAAACTTTATTTAAATGAAAAGCATTCACAGTTATAATAAAAAATAAAATAAAAAAAATATTATATTATATCTGTTAACTTCTAAAGCTTGCAGTTATAACTTTAAGAAGGAATTTAATATATATCTTTCAATATTTTTATAATATTATTACACTTTACATATAGCACAGCTATACATTTGAAAACTAAGTTACTACATAATACAAATATTAAAGTCACACATTTAATTGTAATTATTTTATTAAGCAAATTCATTATTTATCAATGTTTCAGTACAAGTTTCTGGCATAGGTTGCCTGATTTATAATTTTAAGAAATACGGAACTGCTCAGAATTGGTTTGCACTTTTTACAACATCCCAATGATGTTTTGCTGCACATTTACAAGAATACTGCCAAGTCTACTCCGAAAATGTCCTACTATGGTCTGAAGTTTTTTCAGTTTGACCGCTAAGAACAGATTCTCACGCTGCCCCTGAGCCCACATGACTTCTGTTCTCTCTCATGTCTCCAGCTTCATGACCTCACAAGTCCAAACTGGAGATCTTTAAGATTGTTCTTCTCACAGAAATACAGCAGGAATGTCGGTCAGGATAAGGGCCCACCCAGCGTTCCATAAAAACGGCTGATAAGACCACCAGCCTGTCTGGATGATAAAGCACCATGATCCCAGGGACGGGCCAAGTTCATATTGTTCCAGCTCATTTTCAGTACTTCTGGTTCTTTCCTGAAGTCCTATAATTAAACACCCTTTAAATAGAGGAGAGTCACATATACATGCTGCTGCACGCTGCCTTAACACTAACAACTTAAATGACAGGAAGAACTAGCAAAACCATTATTAATTATGTTTTAAAACATCTTATTTCAAAGTCTTCATCATGGTCTGAAGTATACTTTTTGTTAGTGTTAAGTGTTGTGTGTTCTAAATGTGGACTTATCTTTGAGGAAAGGGTGAGACAAGCCCCGTCTGTGATGTCAGAAGCAGCACAGGAACAGGATACAGCTCAGCGCTTTAATTGAATTCTCAGAAGTCAGAACGGTAACAGGAAAAAGCGCTCTGACTCTACACAGCACATGGGTGCTAGACCAAAACCGTCAAATTCAGCTCAGACGTTCTGCATCTGTCAGCTCTGCAGGCTGATATGAGAATTCTATTTAGTCTAGCACAGTGGTCTCAACCACATTTCCCCCAACCCTGCATGTCTTTTGGGGGGCTACAGGAATGTGGTTGAGAACCACTTAATCTAGCACAGCTAGTCTTACACTGCGTGATGTATTTGATCAACATTTGCATGTACATTTTATATTTACTAATGGAATATAAAAATTTAATTTCATTACTGTGTGGTTGCTAGCCTAATGGCCCAAGTCAAAAGAGTGTCTTATTCTGGTCCCGCTGACAATGCAAGTCTACGCGATTTTCAACTGGCAGGTGAACATCGTAATCGTAGCACACTTTTTTCTCAACTAGCCACTCTTAAGCATGAAAAATGCATTCAATATTTTAATGGATTTAAGGAAAGAAGGAAACAGTAAAAGAACTACAATCTACTGCGAAGCAATTAACCTAAACTTTTTGCGAATAATGTTTTTATGCACACTCTTAATATTCATATGCCTAAAACTGATCTATTGATGTTTCTTGTCGCGCCACATTCAGTTATGAATTACATGAATCACATCGCCTATCATGAATGATATTCTACTCTCCAATTGAAAGGGAGACATTTGACAAAAAAAAGCTGAGTAGTTTGCATCACTGGATATTACTGTAGGTCGTTTAACACATTTCTATCGTAACAGTTGTCAAATATTATGCGTTTAGCTACTTACATTTTACCTTGCATGCTCGCATTCTTTCATTAAAAAACTGTAGCATCGCGTTTGCATTGAGTTCTGCAAGGATGAAGAATTTTTGCAGGCCAAAACACTAAAACAAGTTTACATCAACGTGTTTTTTTATTTTTGGTTAAACACTGAAAAAAATAACTAGTAAGATTTACTTAAAAAATGTTGGTAACAAATTGCACGAACACATTTTAAGTAAATTTTACTGCTCTAATATCAAGTACAACTTACTCACTATTATTAAGTAAAATCTACTTACTAAACTTAACATTCATGAAGAAATTAAATCTAATTGCACCCTAATTAAGTAAATATTACGTAATTATATTTAATTTAAAAGTGTTTATTTAAAGTAATTAAGTAAAGTGTATTTATTATTTTATAGACAGGAACCTTGCATTTATAAAAAAATATTAAGTAAATCCTACTATTTACTGAAGTAAATAAGTAGATTTTATTATATATGTTTTGATCGAGATGTCCCATTTACTTAGTTTTATGAATATATATTACTCCCTATGATTATGTAAACATTGTTAATTTCTTTTTGATTAATATAACCACATGAACTGTATTCATTTTGTCTATACCGGGGGTTCTCAACTCTGGCCCTCGAGGTCCACTTTCCTGCAGAGTTTAGCTCTAACCCTAATCAAACACACATGAACAAGATCATCAGGGTCTTCAAGATTACTAGAAAGTTACAGGTTGCTAAACTCTG